>NC_060250.1:131792222-132094292 GCF_921293095.1 Ischnura elegans
CACTCTAAAATTAATAAGACTAAACCTAACCGACATCGGAAGCCGGAAACGGCCCTGATTGGCCCAAAACATGAAAACTTTAAAAGTTCAATTTTTGAAGGATTTTTCACAACTTTTAATTTTTTTGGTGCATTGGTAGGCATTTTGTACATTTTTTTGCATTCCTTTTCCTATTTTTATCATTTTTTTCTTTTGAACAATTTCATATAATTTTTTTATTTGAAGTATTTTCTTTTTCTTTTCACACAACAACAAAATTCAATTAATTACTTCCTGCACTGGCTGACGGCCAATGCCTGAATAAGTAAGTACACTGTTGACAGAGTTAACAATAATAATAATAATAATGAAAGAAAATACGTAGGAAAGAATTCGGTATTAGCGAATTAATATTTCTTTTGGAAGTCTGTAGCTTTTGAAGTGTTTAAAATGTACTGGGTAATCTGATCTGTAGTAGTCCCTAAAATATACTGATATTCACACGAAATACCATGGTCTCTTCTCACGAGGGAAATTCACACGAACTCGTCGACTTATTTGGCCTAAGCCAGGGACATGAGAGAGAGAGAGAGAGAAGAGAGGCGAGAGGAGCGCTTCATGATATACGCAAGCATTGTGTTGGCACCAAAGCTCAGGGCTCCCAGAGTCCTCTGGATGGCAGTTCTCTACACTACTCCCTCATGGGGATATGAGGGTTATGAACCATTTAGTGTGTTATTGACAATCGAGAGGACTTTGGGGGCCCCCTGAGCTCAGGGCCCTTGGCGATCGCTGACCTGGCCAGACCGCCTCTGTTGTCGAATGTTTCCTGGTGAAAATTGGGATGCCATGTTAGTTGCCGTGGAATTTGCATGTGAATCACTGAAAAGAAGGGATTGGGTGGTTGTTTAGGTCAAACCTATGCCACTTAATTTTTCCTCCGTACCCCTAATCATTCCTCAATACATAAATGCAGGGCCGGCCTTAGGGCGGGGCGACGGCCCCAGGCCCCGCACTTTGGGGGGCCCCGCATTCGTGAATAAAACATTAAAATATACGACAGTTTTGAAAATGCAATTTCAACTATTACTGTATTGCTAAGTCCGTGCTAAACAAAAAATAATGTTATGAAAAAGGAATAATAATGCAGTAATTTTTATTGTGCAATTGCATTTGTCAGTACAGTACTGTGTCGTGTGAGTGATAACAACGAGTGAGAGACCTTGACATGAGTGAGAGCGGGCGCTTTTGAATTTTATGAATAAATATTATGATAAATTTTATTTGTATTACACTATTTTGGACTCAACTGCGTGATGGTATCATAACGGCGTAATTACGAAGTCTGAATTTGGGAGGGGAACACATACTTAGCCAGAGAGTGGTAGGGATTCAAAATGCTCGAGTTTGTAGATGGGGTATAGAGTTCAATATTTTAAGTGAAGGGCCCCGCACTGAAGGTTCGCCCCTAGCCCCGCACCTGCTAGGGCCGGCCCTGCATAAATGGAAGATCTTTCTTCCTTTCTGGTTGACATCTGCGTGTTTTACATATAGGAGCACCAAAAATCACATGAAGCAGAATTTAACCATGATTTCCAGGCTACTATGGATCCTACAAGCATCTTCTTGTCACACAAGGAGTTTGATACATATAGAAGTGGCCTTTTATATGCGTCACAGAGTTGGTGGATGTGGTTGTTTTTCACTCAAGTTTGTAATGATTGGCAAAAGTAATACTTGAGAAGTATGACAATGTTGAGATGTGTAGAAGTGCCATAGAATGAAGTGATTTTCGCCAAAATGAAGGACCTTAATGGCCAAAACATGAGCATGAAGTTACATTGGAAATGCTAACTCACGTTCTCTCCCATGCTCGGTGGAGACTTTTTCATGAAAACCACTCTCAAAACAAAAATGTACATCTCCAGTCCAAACAAACCTGTCTAGAAAAAACTTTAACAACCACCACTGTGACATGAGAATCTGGATCAAATGCCACTTTTGGCTTAAAAATGTTGGTGAGGTTGTTGGCAACGCTATACTATCAGATATAAGTAAAACAATGTGGTGGAAGCCCAAAAAACATAAGAGAGTAAGCTACTCACCATTGAAGCCTTCACAAAAACAAAACAGGATTCTTTCATGTCTCCCTGAAAATCTTCATAACAATCGAAATATGTAACATTTAATGTCATAGGATCAGGACGCATTTCATGGACACATGGTTTATACCATTCATGCAACGTAAGATTTAAAGTAAAACTATTGGAATGAAAAAGATTGGGTGTGGAAAATTTTCATTATATATAATACTTTCTCCCCACATATTTATATATGTTCATTCATATATACTTATATACACATTTAAATGAAGTAGGAATTGGTTCTTGTGGTTAAGGTGAAAGAAATTTTACCTCCATCTCAGTATGAGACAAATGAGTGACAATATAAAATATGTTATTTACATCTAAGGAAATGACATATTTGTTACCTACAGCATTTATGAAGAACAGCCAAGATTCTCATTTGAATGGCACAGTAGAGCAATGTCCGTGAGGAATAAACACTCGTTCAAATCTTTCTGAAGGAGCATTGGGGATGGCACACGAAATAAACACAAGTAATAACCATGATAAATGCTAATGTCTCTGGTAAGGTTAACAACACTTCACTCATGCATTTGGGTTTCTAATAAAGTCTCACTTGGCATTACAAAAATTGGTCGATAGCAGCCAATTCACCAACAACGTATGATCATTGATTTGATGTGTACCACTCCTTATTTCACGTGTGATAAACTATGTCCATAAAAATGCAACAATCGGGTATAACTAGTGTTGTATAAATTAAATAGGTTCAGTTGATGCTTGGACATAGCATTCAACTTGAAATTAAAAATAAAATTAAGTTGATGATGCGTACTTAAAACCACTTTTATCACAATTTCCTGCAATATGCCAGCATTGAAACAATCACAATCTGTAACTTCACACAGTATTTCACTGGAATGCACATTTCATAATAGATTCTTTATTCAAATTCACAACACACATTGGGAACACCTGAGTCTCAAGAACTTTAGTTATATTCCTCTCCAAATTCTCACTACCCATGAGAGCACAGTTTTCAATGGCACCTAGTCACCACAAACCTCGGGAAAAAATATCCAAAAGAATTTCATCCCCACGACTTTATGCTAATCCTTGATAGAGAGGGAACACTCAGTCACGCACCGAAAAAACTAGGTCACAACACTTTTCGACATCATTCTTACAGTGTTCTTCAGGGCTTGACGTTTGTTGCAGAACCAGATACGAATCACCTCCCGCTCATAGCCCAGCTGCTGAGCCAGAGCGGTTATCTCAGCACCTGAAAATCATCAACAAATGCAATGAAACATTGGCTAGCCACAAAATAGCCCACCCACAAGTATTACCATATTTCTTGAACACACTTCTTTTACTTCTTTGCCCGAGGCACATTTGCTAGTACATATATTCTTAAAGCAGTCCCTACTATTCCTGCTCATGCTTCAAACATCAAATATAGGGTTCCAATATCTTTGTGATTTGTAGAAAACAATCATTGTCGCATTCCTATATCTTTTTATAATTAATGACCCTTTATACATAAAGTAAGATGGTTGAGAAATAGACATTAGATTGTAAATCTAATTACGAGGAGTTACCCCTCTCTTGCTAGGTTTTATAGTCAAAGGGAATGATATTAGACTGCAATTCTAAAGTTGTTTGTTTAAACTAAGACCTAAAAGATTATTACTTTTAATTGGAGCTTTGAAGGCTACTTGTTTACTTAACATAAGATCTTAATATAAATTAATTGCCACAATTAGAGGAATTCCTGCTATTGAAATCAGTACTGATATAAATATAATTGATTTATTGTAGTTTTGATTTATTCAAATTGTAGATATATTGTTTATAGTAAATGCACTATAAAAATTTAGTGTAATTATGGTAGTTATAATATTTACAATAATTAATAAAGTTCTTTCAAATAACAGACAATTTTGAATAATTATTCATTTCGGCAGGAATCCTAAGAAGGGAGGTAATCCTCCCAGATACTACTTGTCGTTGAGAGGCTAATGCTTCCCTAATAATAAATAGTAATATAATTACTCCTATTATAGAAATTGATCTACCTAAAGTAGAAACAATATTTCATGCTGTATATGAGTCAGGATAGTCTGAATATCGTTGTGGTATTCCAGCTAATCCTAAGAAATGTTGTGGGAAGATTTCTTGAACTTATGGGTGGAAAGAACTTAAGGGTAGACCTTCATTCTCTAACAACACAAGCTGCTTTGCCGAGGCTGCCTTAATTACAATCATCAATAAAACCCATGTTTTGAACCAGTCAAAAGCGAAGGGGTTCTACTAATTCTGTAACTGAGATTCCTTCAAACAGTTATGGGTTTTTTTAATGCAGACTTGCTTACGTGGCAATCCTATGCTGCCGATCATGGCAGTTCACATCTACTGTGTGCTTAATCTACATGAAAACAAATTCCAGTGGTTCAAGAGTCTGATTCAAGTATGCATTTTTCTTCAAATCTAACTAGAAATATCACGGAGCCTTAAAATCTCTACAAAAGAATCTGAATTGCCATGGAATTTTTAATTCATTATCGAGGATGACACAAAGCTACAGAGGATATGTGTAAATTGTAAAAAAAAGAGGTGAGACGCAACAGAATAATCATGAAGACGAAATGGGTTGACTGAGTGAGAAATGAGGAAGTCCTCAGGGAAGGGCTCTCCAAAATACGGCCCGCGGAGGGCTTTCATCCGGCCAGCGCACTCGTTTCAAGTAGCGTGCGATTCTCGCTCGTTTAACTCTGTGAGACGCCGCTAGGAGCATTGCAGCGCTGCACTGCACCTCAAAGTCGCCTTCAACTGTTCGTAAATAAGAAATGCGCCACCGGATACTTCAGTAGACGTTGGTATTGAATACTTCAGTCATCGGCAAATTTGCTATCCAGCCCGTGGGGCGATTCGGAACTTGGAACGTGGCCCTCTTGGCCTAATAAATTGGAGACCCCTGCCTTAGTAGAGTGCGAGAAAAGGGTGAATATCCTAATAAGAAGAAGGGACAGCTTAACACACTCAATGCTGAGAAAATTTATCATAACACACCGCCACATGGAAAAAATATTTTGCAATAATGTCAGATATTATGTCTTGCTTAATCGTATACAATCATACATAGTTCAAAATTATTAAAATTTGCACTATTATAAAGAAAATATTAAATATTATAATAAATATATTATAATAAAAAGAAGGCAAAAAATCTGCTGCAAGTAAATGACTTGTATCCAGTCACAGGAGAAGATACACTGAGACGCTGGGCACAATTGCAGGGTCTAGTAGAAGAGGCGGAGCCAGGTGGCGGGCCGAGAAACCTAACGGGACCGATGCCTTGTATTCAAGGCATCCGTGTCCTAGGTTAGCGCAGGATGCCTTGAATTCAAGGCATCCACATTGAATGTGTTAATCATCCAAATCATTAGACAGCATGTAGCCTGTGGAGACAGTCATTGAGGGATGAGTGGGTGGGAAGATGGCTAAGGAAGGCCAAGAAGGAAGTACATAGTTACTTAGTATGTACAGGTTATTAAGGGAGTGAAGGAGACGAATTATGTAAAAGTGAAAAGGTTCGTTGAGGAGGAGGAATATCAAACCAAAAGCACTGAACTCTCAGCGTCGGTGAATCATTGATATGCAATTAAATATATACAGAGATGAGGAGTGACTGAGTGAAAGTAACTTAGTTACTAGTGATGATTGTATTTCTGATATTTTTATTACAACCATTAACTTACCTAATTGTGCATAGTTACTTCTGAAATTTTGACTGGTAAAATTTGCTAACTAATTATTAACTTTGTGGTATCATTAAAAGACCAAAAAGGACAAAAAAGTTTAAAATAATGAATAATAATAATAATTTAAGTTTTTAATGCTTAATATTGAAAGTAGTGCTGTAAGTAATAGTGAAACATTCAAGAAAACTTAATGTGACTGGTAATCTTACCAAATTAAAAATGTTAAAAGTGACTGCAACTGAGCCCATTTACTTTTTCGGCTCTTTAGCCATCTCTGACACTTACAATCACTGATTCAGCCAGAAGGTTGGCTTGGAAAAGTCAGTGTAGAGCTCACCCCAAGCTAAATCACAGGCATGTGAAATTCACAAATTCAGGGCTAGTACACTTCCCTGGGCTATCTTGTACAATTTGCGATTTGGTGTCTGAATGGCTTCACCCACAACTTCAACCCACTACTCCCCATTAATTATTTGCCACTCACAAATTCCTATGCTCATGTCCATAAAAAAGCTTTTTCAAACTGTTTCAGAATTTCCTTGGCAAGTTAGCAAGCTAGGATGATAGTCAGCTGCAGGGGCGCAGCTAGGAATTAAGGCTGGGGGGGGGGGGTTTAGGTGCGACTATTCCTGGGGTTTGTGGGGGTGTGGAATACCCACCAGGATAAGTGGTAGGTGCGAAATTAATAAATTACGGAATTTTAAGATAAGCAGATAAAAATGGTGAGTTTTACGGCTTTCTGAGGGATTTTTTTATTAATCCTTACAGTATTCTATTAGTAATATCAATCCATTAAGTAAAATGGATTAAACTTAAAAATTTCTCAGGGCTCTGGGGGAGTTTTAACCCTCAAAACCCCCCTTGCAGTATCACTGGTCAGATGAATGTGAATAGATGTGACCAGACTGAATAGGCGATAGACAAGACATAATAATAGACATGACACAGAATAATTGACAAGGTTCACAGCAAGCAGTGGCGGATACAGATGGGGGGCGCGCGCCCCCCCTTTGCGGGGCCACCCGTATTGCCAAACATAGCAGAACCATAATTTTAACTTTTTTATATCATAAGATGGCATTGTCTTGAATGTGTGTTAAATCACTTTAGTTAAAACTTCTGAAGCTCTGCATGTGACTTGATTATTTTTTATTGCGATAAAAGTAAAGGTAACTCAAGATGTCTTTTGTGCCCCCCCCCCCTTGAATTTTCTCTGTATCCGCCACTGACAGCAAGTGGACCGCAAAGAGGAGATCCCAGTATGTACTGTAGAAGCTTGATTTTTACTGCCACTTTGCTTTTAAATCAGTTTGCAACACTGTCCACAGCTTGGTGATGAATGCAGAATGATCCTTCTATTCTTAATAGTATATGCAATGTAGCATTTACACAAACAGGGAATAGTATTGTAACATACCATATAATAAAAAATTTAAATTTTGGCGAACAGCCATAGGCTGGTATATTTCACCATGGAATCTAGATCGCTATACCAGCCACAACGGGAGTGGTGGCTAAAAGTTCGATTCCCTGTCCACAAGATATTTTCCTATTGCAATTAATGAACACAATATGTATTCATTGGTACAAAGGCTTCTTTGGTTATTTAATGACCATATTTTCTCTGAGTTTTGGCTGCATTGATTCATTTTGGGGAACAGCAGTTTTGCCCACCCTCCAGCTGACGTTGTCAGGTTCTTCCAAATTTGGACCTCACAACACCACGAGGAAACTGCTATCCCCCAAAATGAATCAATACCGCCAAAACCAGGAGAAAATATGGTTACATGTAAACATTTATTTCTCTGAGGAATATGAACTCACCAGAAGGATGAGTGTTCCTTTCGAAATGTGCATTGAGAACTTCAAGAGCTTGCGGGGTGAATGATGTCCTCCTCTTGCGCTTTTTGGAAGGCTCTACTCCAATGAACTCTGTCAGGTTGTGTTGTCCACTCTTGTACCTGGTATGAGAACAACAAGAATTGGTTCCTCAATTGACCAATTTCACACAAACACATGCCACATCTAAGGCTAGCTTAAAGAAGCTATAGTGAATGCTATAATTGCTAATCCCTACCTTTCCTCTGCTTCCTTCATCCACCTCTCCAAGACAGGTTTAATTTTCTGTGCACTTTTAGGAGTTATGTCTAATTTTTCAAACCTGTAACACAGGATGAATATTTTACTTTCGAATTTGTAAAAATTATAGGAATGAAACTTTTATCTGGTACCATATAATGTGTTATATCAAAGGCACTTTGCTATAAAAACTTTAAGGGCCAAAGAGGTGAACTGATTTGATTGAAAACACTGACTGATATCTTTTCCTGACTTCTTATTTTGCATCAACTGTATTACTGTTGCTACTCAAAAGCAAAGAAAAGGTGGAATTTAAGCAGTAGTTACCCAGCTAGTACAAGAGATAACAATTTCATGGAATATATTTGAATTCCATAGATAGAGATTAGTTCAATAGAGATATGATATCCAATTCAAAATTCAACAACATTCAATGCAACAGGAAATTTTGTTATTCAAAATTTCCAGTTGTATTAGATATCACATCTTTAAGAGGCAGCATCTCCATGGGAACTAAGTCATAAAAAAGACAACATAGTTGTACTGACTGGGTAAACATTTATGCAATCAGATTTTTATCCATATGCCTCACAACAATCACAATTCATTAGCAAAACAAGATGATGAAATGGAAAAAGAACAAGGACAATTAACGTGCATGCACCATTCATCAGCCAGTTGGCACTCCATACACATGCTAGGACAAAGGACATGGCAAAATAATGCTATTGTTCTTGATTTCAAACATGCTAAATTTTAAGGCTTGTGAAGACAGAGAAATGTTGGAAGTTAATTTGATGGTGTGCCAATGCCCTGGCTGACTAAATGAAATAATACAAGTAAATATAAATGTCAATAGGAGATATGAAACACAGCTCACTCTCCTGACTTCATCATAAGAGGTCTTCAGCCTTGCTTACACGTCAAAGGGGACTGCTATGGCAGTCAACTGTCATGCTCAACCAGTATGTGTGGACAGAAATTGCAAACGCTGAACTAAAAAAAACTGAATGGTAACACCCCTTCCCCAAGTTAAGCCCCAAAAATTGTGGATCTGGATTGAGAAGGACCCCTAGAACTAACTGTGCTCCATTTAAATACCACATGGGAAATGTTGCAAAGTCAAACTTATTTCTCAGTTCAAATAATTTGGATTGTGACTTGGAAGATAAGTTCCTTAGATCCCCTAGACAACATATAATTGCCCTCAAAATGTACTCTCCTTTCAATCAAATTTTGCACACTTTCCCATTCAAAATATGTACAAGGGAGTCAGCAGCCATGTTCTTTGGACAGACTTCAGCTGACACCATGAGCAAAGCATAGCGACGAGCATTCCATTGTTTTGAGATCAGAAGGACAGTGGCTGCAAAATACTGCAAAGTGATCACAATTTGATTGAGGAGGTGGTCGATATTTATTCCATTTATCAGTGAAATTGAAGCAGTTCAACTTAGAACGTAGTAGGAATCAATGGTTATGGATATATCGCAATCAAAAAATATTGGTTCAACTACTCAAAGGCAAAGAATACTATCATAAATTGCTTTTTCCACTTATTTCTTATTAAGGTTACATGTTAAGCCAACTGTTAATTTAATTTTCTCATAAAGAGAAGGAGATGAAAATTGTATTTCTCCCTTGCAACCGTCACTCCCTTTGTTTCCCTATCTCCCGCAGCATATAGTGCATTGGCTGCCGAGTAACAATTCTGAATAGTAGCGCAATGTAATTTCTGAGTCACTGCTTCAGCAGTTTACTTCAACGTGTAAACCAGGCTATGCAAACCAAGAAACCAAAAAAAATTATAACTTAAGCCTTCATTATTTATTGTAACTTATTCGTTTAGTGCATCTTAATTTCACTAAAGTGATAGGCAAAATGAAAAGAAAACAGGCAAGTTCTATTAGTTTTTAGCATTCTAAAAGGAGAGTGAGTAGTAGATATGTAGTAATACATAAGGTTTAGAACAACATCACCTACATAGCTTGATGCTGTGACGCTATCTGCGCAGCACAGTACATCTGAGTAGCCAGGGCACTGGGAAAAGAACAGCAACAATTACTACTTGAAAATTTCTGTGCTGGATTTCAAGATTTTTAAAAAATTTTAAACAAAGCTCATAGGACCATCCCAAAGAAAGACACTGATTGGTTGTTTTATGAGGTGAAAATGGATTCTTTATTGTTCACTGACTCACTGTTTTTATCTGGTCTACAATGAGACATAAGCCATAAGACGTTAGCTGTGATGGAGCTAAAATTCTATCCCACAATGAAGGTGAGTCATAGTGTGCGAAAAAGAAATGGTAGAGCTCGTCAGAATTACATCTATAGAGAGGTAAAACTCTCTATGCATATGTATCCATTTAATATAGTAGATGCAAACGGATTTTTATGGATATATAGAGATTTCTAAGAATGTTCGATCAACTAACTGGTAATTCCAAATGCTCAGCTTGAGCTGTTCATAAGGCATTCCGTGAACGTTTATCCTTGGATATTTATAAAGCTTTCCATATATTCAATGAACTTGGTTTGACCGTTAAATGAACTTCAGGAATGACTAATTCACATATATTCTGTAACCTGGCCTTTGATTTCTAAAAAAATTGCGTAAAAATACTTAACGGTACAATATGAGGCACTAGATATGTACTAGTAATAAGGTATAAGTTTTTTAAGGAATAACAACCAAATCACTCTTTTCTTTACGAGTAAGCCTTCAACCTACACGTACAATGGGTGGGGTAAAACCATAGCTGTTGACGATGCTTTTTCAGGTGTGCCCTGTGTATGTACTGTGCATTGGGTTTGTTGCCCAAAGTTTCATGGCTGTTGCTGGTCACATTGAGGGAATAAGGATATTTTTTTCAGTAGTTTGACAACATCAGGCAACAAACCCAATAGTTACATCAGGCACATAAAAAAACATCACCAACAGCTATACTGGCCCGCAAAAGCTTCAATGATTAGCACAGCATTTAATCTGAGAAATGAAAATTTGATGCTCAAGGTACTTTCAATAGTTGTGATAAATATTGATAGCTCACCTGTACTGCTAAGCAAATTGTACTTCTGTGGGTTCATTTCTGAGCCAGTAAACTTCTATCGGAAATGTAGGAATGGAGTGTGTGTCCTATACCATATGTATATTATTTTGGAAAACCAATGGCAACATATACAGTGGAACCTCGTTAAAGCGAGTACGGGCTATAGCGACACCCCCGCTATAACGAGAGATAGCCGATGCACCGTCAATTGACCCTATAATAAGAGTGTTAAAAAATTCGTTTTTACGAGACCCTTTCGGTGTTGGCTCTCGCCATAGCGAGGGTTTCACCGCCGGAAGACTTTCATCAAGACTCCTTAACCTCTGTAATTGCTAGCGATCTGTTAGAAATGAAGTTAATGGAGTGCTCAGTCTCAAATTTATGTGGTAAACTGTCGTTCGATAAATATAATGATTAACGAAACAATGCTTTGCACGATTTTTATTCAGTGCGGCGCTGATAAATTGTTTGAATAGTTAGTCGTTATTTGAGTAAGGAAATTTAGTGATGCAAAAAAACATCGCCTTTCGTCTGGATTTATGCTTACGTTTATCGGATAGATGTTTATCTGTCGCCGCATCACTCCTGTTCCTGTATATCTGTTCGCAACAGGTATATTGGCTATTATTTTCTCCACCTCCGGTAAAGCGACAATTCGCTATAGCGAGTGTTTATTAGTGTACCGTGGGGTGTCGTTATATCGAGGTTACACTGTATGTAGTTACTAATGGGATTTCCTATAGATGCATAGAGTTACCAATGGGATGTCCTAAGGCTACCTTTAATTTTTCCTACATTTCAGTTGTTCCTTAGATGTTGAGAAAGAAGCTATTAGCTTCAATTGCTCCAGAGAATTTTCCCGCATGTGTGTCTCTTTTTATGTGTTTTTATTCAGTGCTGGTGACTCGCTATTGTTTTATTATTATGCGCTATACGCATCGTTTTCCAACAATATTGTATATTAAACATATTGGCTTTTCTATAAGTATGTATAGCTACTCATATGCTTTACCTATAGTTTTGTGTACAAAATATGGGCCGAGTACATATCTATCGTTTGCTAATTTTCTAAGAAATTTTCACCTAGGTAATGAACAAAACATTTTATTTTGTATTGAGAATTAAGACGTTTTATGCAAATTAGAACCAAAAGTAATGAAAATTCTATGAGTAGGCTTCACTGACTTTATACTTGTCTCTAGTCGCTAGATGTGGATACAGACACTGAAAAATTAGGTGAAATTGATACGTATAGTGAGCATACAAGACGTGCACTGAGTGTCTGAAAGGAAACAGTTTGTAAAAGAAACACTAAGAAACTTAGGAAAATCATGTGAAAAAATGTGAGAAATGATATTGGAACTCAGCTCTTCCTGTCAATGCCTTCATTTTGTATTGAAGTCTAATGGCTTACACATCCCATTGGAGGTATGCAATTCCTCATGGCTTATGTCTTACGGCATCCATTTTATGGCTTGTATCCCATTGTAGACCAGACATTAAAGAATAGGGATGCAGTTATATCTGCAAAACGCAGTCATTGGTTTTTAAACACATCATAACCCATTCTCTTCTCAATCAAGTAAGTAGGTATCACTGTAATGGCATAAAGTAACAACTGGTGCAATACATCAAAGAACATTGATCATATTGTAATAGACTGTGAAAATAAGATTCATGTTATGCAGAAATGAATGACATCGAAACTTATAACATTCATGAAACACAGCAACAGTATGGAGGATGCTTCAACCAAATATCAAAGTCAGTGTTCTCCTCAGGGATATTCTCATGTGCCACACAACCACAGCTGTAGTAAATTGCTCACAACCTTTTCTTTTTTAGCCAGTCAAACCTCACTTATAGAATATTCAACTCTGAGAGTTGATAAATATAATAGCACTACATGAATTTTACATGCATGGCACAGATAACTACAGTGAGAACATACAGGCTGGATATGAACCTGTAAAATAGAAAGGGAATCAATTTCATCTCAAGCGACAGTTGCAGCAAAAGAAAGATGACGCTCTGATCACAATTGACCACAACTACCCAGCCAGCACAGGTTGTCAACTTCCAAGAAATCCTGGGACTGTATCCAGTTATGCAAGGATACACACCCATAATATGGATTCAAAATCCCAAAATGATCCTATTCTATTACACCAGGGATGGCAGGAAGATGAATGCCTGATTAAACACGGACAGAGGAAGATTTGGAGGTAGATAAAGATACAGCCAGGATCCAGCACCCAAATTTTACATGAGGCTGGAAAAGTGATACCAACAGACTTAAGCTGAGCTACATGATGCCAATTGACGCAATGGCTTCTATGTATTCTTGCCTTTGGAATGATGTTTGTTTAAAGTAGAAATTGGCATAGCAACTGCTCCATTTTAAAGACCAATGCCTCTTTATTATATTAGAATATATTTGAATTTTAAATAATATACAATGTAAGCACTATAAGCATTAGCATTGACTATGTATTTTGTTTTGAAAATACATATCAGCTAGATCCACCAAGTTGCAAGCCAAATATTAATTATTTGTCTTATGCAGAAAATAATCCTATCACAATGAATAGATTAATTAATAATCAATTAATCATATATTTTTCTGTAACAAAGTATTACATATGCTCATTCACTGCACTGTAATAGCTAGATTGAAAATTACTTTTGCTGTGATGTGTAATTTTTTAGCACAGCATAAATATTATTAATATCCTATACAGTGCATAAATATGAGGGGATAAGGGGATAGATCCCCCCCCCAAAGACTTAGAGAATTTATTATTTTATTAAACTGTTGTTTCGTTTTGACATATAATAACTGAATATGCTTAAATTTTAAGTACCGAAATGATAGAAAATGTATTTCCAGGCATGTCATTTTTCAAAAATTTTCCCAGAACCTCTGTTGATTGGGGCCCCTGCATCCCCCCAAAGCATATTCCTAGTTACGCCACTGATCCTATGGTATCCCTCATAGATCTCCACAGTACATATTCAAAATCCCACATTCCTTGTGCTGGCTGGGTACATACTTCAGGTTCACAAAATCTACTTCATATAAATAAAAATCTGGTTTAATGGATCATATTTAGGGGTACTATTTTATAACACAAACATCTGTCAATACTTAAACGATGGAATAATTAAATACCTGCATCAAATGGCAAAAATCTGATGGCTTAATTATTGAATTTTTGAAGCTATTACTAATGAAACAAGAAAATACAGATTCTCATTTTTGAGCTGAATATTTGTAGATACTGAGAGAAAAATAATAAATGAGAGCAGTCATATTGCCTTCGTCTCATTGTCAGAAGGAAGATGAACAACCAGCACACACTTAGCGTTTCGTGCATGGGGCCAAGGTTGAAATGGCAAGAACCTCGACAATGTGGTGGATATGATGGTTCTAATAGGCTGACTATGACGATACCCAGGTAGAACATGAAGAGGACTTGAAGACGTCTTTAAGAGGTCAGAAGGGTCACCATATAGTTAATGGTTTTCCTTTTGACTTGAAAAAAAAATTACACACAAAAATGTTGACCAGAATATGTTTAAATTATTAGCTTTGGCAATTCAAAGACACTGTAGTGTAGATATATACACAAATAAATTCAGAGGTAAGAAAAGAAAGGGATAGGAACATATAATGGAAAAAGGACGAGGACAACGGTGCGGTGGTAGTGAGAATAGTGAGAAGTAATAGAGAGTTAATGCAAAATTGTAATACAGTGTTGCATTCTGCTGGATAACCACACTATTCGATGCCTCGCGTAGCTATATCAGCTTACTAACAAACTCTTGGAACGCATCTTCTTCGTATATCAAATAATTACTGCATATGTGATTCAATCGTATGGCCACTTTCAGACAAAACAACTTTCCGCTGGCCGCCGTTCACGGCACGGCACACGACATTGCAGAGTCGTCTCTGGTTGTCTTGTCTGAAATCTGCCTAAATGGCTGCTGAAGGCGTTTCATCTGAAAGCGTACACAATGTAGGAATGTCTATATTTCACGCCGTAGATGGTGCATCGCTGGGCCAAATGGGTGCCCTGTCGTCAATGGCACGATTCGACTCGTTTGAAGGCGTCCATAGAGACTGTTGGTAAGTTAAAAGAATGGCGCTGTGCCGTGGATGGCGGCAGGCAAAAAGTCAGCTCCTTTGAAAGTGGCCTAAGCGGCCGTGACTACAAAAATGTTACAATGTTGGCGAGAGAGACAAACTGACAAACCCTTAAGTGCGCGAGATAGCGCGAAACTTTCTAAAGAAAAAAAAATGTGGAAGCCATGCAATCGGAAAGTAATATGTGCGTTTTTTAATCACTTTTCACTTGTTTTGCATTAAATATGCTGCAGAAAATTTCTGCTTTGGGTGCCAAATTCAAATCTTCCGAGCCGGTTCCTAAGTATCGACTTTATGTGACCAGTTCTCGATACCGGTTCGGCAGCCAAGAACTGGTGGTACCGAGAACCGATAAATAGAACCGACCCATCTCTGCTTTCAACCGTTTTGAAATGAGGGAACAAGGATGGTCGTCACTTTCTTTTCTTTTACACAGACTACCTTTTCGCGGATGTTAGCCGTGGCCATTGAAAGGAATAATTGCCAACCATAACATTCTTCTTGTGGGGGAATAAAAAAACACCGCACAATCAGGTCACAAGGCCACTTAGGTGGAACTGGTGCAGAGAACCCAATAATAATTTTTTTATTACTTTGCAGCAACAGTCGCATTAAAAATATATCAATGACTAAAACTAAAAGTGAGAATTTCAGTGGAAATATATGGCATAACTTACTGAAAAAGGGTACTCGAAGAAAAAAGTAACTCAAAAGAGATTGAAAAAAAATGAGTTTACGGATTTCAAAGTTAGCCGTTGTATATGAGAAACTTCGTAATGGGATTTCATGAAGTCAATGAAGGGTCAGATCCAAATCTACAGGTTAAATATTGTAATTTACACTTTCAATGTCCACAATGATTCACAAATCCTATAGACACAAAAACAACCCTAAAAAACCCTAAAATTTCTCACTTTTCACTACCAACTTCCCTGGCGTGCAGGCTTTGAAGAGAATTATTAAAAGCCTCTACTCTTTTTTCTAATAACCTCACTACAGGAAAAATCATGACCAATTACCCATCCTTAGCCTTCCGAAGACCACCTAATCTGTCTTCCATACTGAAAACCATCAAACCACTCTCAAGGTTCACATCCCAAGCCAACACTTTACCTACCCCATGCCAACGGTCCCGATGAAAAACCTGTGCTTTGCTCATTACCAAATCACCTCCTAAACCGTCATGCGCAACCTTATGCTATACCTTTTACTTTATATCCTTTCATGCAATTTTTTCTCTGCCTTCTAGATTGGCCTAACCTCCACTTCAATTAAACTCCAGGTTAACAATCATCTCGCCTAGTGTGGTAGCCTTCTTCCCCATCTGCCTCGCTTCATGACCCCACCCACAATTCCCAAGGCAGGCAGTCATCCTTATCGTTCCTCCCACCGCTGGATGTTGAGCGTCATTTTCCATTACGTACATGCTCTTGAGGCAATTAAGGGGTGAGTAGGATCCTTGGGGCATGAAGTGAGCGTACCGTGGAGATGTGTTGGGTGTGCAATCGCGCAAGTGTACCCACGCTAATTGTCACTGTGTAAAATTTGATCTCACAGATGGAAAGGCACTCCTATATTAAAACTGGCATTAAAACCTTTGGATTCTAGTGTACTCACATCACTCACAGTTTAGCATGCGATAATTGTAAGTACAATTCTGTATTAACTGCATCCTCGTTGATATTGGGTGCTCTCTGCAACGCCATGTGCCGTGCCGTAAACGGCGGCCAGCAGAAAATCGTTTCGTCTGAAAGTGGCCTTACGATTGAATCATGATGTCATTCTTTGACATACGAAGAAGAATGAGTTGAATGAGTTTGTTCGTAAGTTGATATGCAAGGCATCAAATAGTGTGGTTATCCTGCAGAATGCAACATTGCATCACAATTTTGCTTTAACTCTCGGCTGCCCGGTTTATCCACGTTGTCGCTGCACTGGCATGTCGAGAAATTTATTGTTGAGGTTATAAGAAATGTGACAGTGAAGCATTCAAATAAGCCAATTAAAGCAACAATTTAAGCTACATCACAGATTACAGAATGCATTTTGAACTGAGTCACAACTTACAACAAATTAACGGATGATGTCGTCAGAAGTTGAGGGAGTTTCCCTATTGATGTTGATGATATGCAGAATGTATACTGTGCTCTAAGCATATTTTACGAGGCCCTTCAAAATCAACATTGACCACTACTGTTTTCAGCGAACACCTTTTCATGGCAATATTTATGTCAAAAAAAGGGTAGATTAGACCCAGATAGGTCAAAAATGTTGAATGCTGAATCAAAATCTGAAAAAAGAAATAGTGGCTGCCTGGTGTAATGTGACATACTGGTCGATCATGCATTCTTTAACAACTTGTCATTTGAACTTTTCTGCTTGGGAATATAAAATTATAGAGATAATCTTAAGTTTTTCTTACAGAGCTTTCTTGCTAATTTACATCTTTAGTGAAATTGTTTTCATTCACTTCTTGCAGTTGTTCATTTAAATTTGCCATTGATTCAGAAAATAAGAGTTCATCCTTGGAACTGAGTATGGAGAACCGAGACCCAATGGGACTGGAACTGAGAATCGAAAAAATTTAAGAGCCTACTCATCCTTAGTTGAAAGTTTTCATTCACAATGTTCAAAGTTTAAATGCTGAACTGAATGAACTTGAAGCTTTGGCAAAGCAATAAAACCCTGATTATATTAGTATACGTGAACATAGGATGAGAGATGTTTGTGTGACATTACCTGGGTATGAAATAGGTGATGGTTTTCATAGGTGGATTTAGGGGAGGCACGGGGGCTTGCCCCCCCCCCCCCCCCCCCCCCCCCCAGATGCTTCAAAATATGTACACAAGATTTTTAATACAGTTATTATTACATGCGCATTATTTAGTGCATTAAAGAGCCTCAATCATTTAATTTATTATTAATAACTTTCACATCAAAATGAAGATAATATTTTGTAGAATAGTATAGTAATAATTGTATTTTGTTTTTAATCTCAAATATGAGAAGACCTATCAGACCCCCCAGAAAAAAATCCTGGATCCACCCCTGATGCTTTTTGTACAAAGAATCAAATACACTGAGGTGTTGCAATTTTGTTAAAATAACATAAGCCTACAATAATGTCCCATTTAACATGGAAAGCTTTGATGAGGAAAATGAGGAACTAAAATTTGAGCGCTCAGCCATGAAGTATATGTTCGAAAATCAAGCATATTATTCTAATATTGTATCAGTCGCCTGGGTTGTTTTAAGTCCTTTATAGAGAAACACGAAAGCCTATTGTTATCATTAACTCATCACCCCAAAAGGCCTACTACATATTATATTAGCCAGGGATTTAAACTGTAATCTTTTCATTGATGGGATTGTGCAAACACAGCTTCGGCAGGTCTTCCACAGTTATGATATGAAACCTTAAGTAAAGACTCCTGCCAGAATTATTGAAAGTTCAAAAACATTACTATACAATGCATTCACTAACCACAGTGAATTAGATGTAAGCACAACTGTTTTTAATACTGCACTGTCGGACCACCTAGCCATAATGTCTACTTTCACTGTTAAAACTAATAATTCACTACCATCTAACACCAAATATCAGAGGTTCTTTAATGGCATTAATATTAATATCTTTTGTGTGTTACTACTTCAACAAAATTGGAATTGAGAAAAATGGTCAAATGAATTTATGGATGATTTCTGTAAGTTTTATGAAATTTACATTTATTGTTTCAATCCAGCATTTCCTCTCAAGCCAATAAGATACAAAGGATCAATTAGAAAAAAATGGTTAACATCAGAGATAATTACCATGGCAAAACACTTAAAAAATATGTCACTCCAAGCAGTGGCGCAGCGAGCTCCCAGAGTTCAGAAACTTTTTTAAGTTATACACATTTTACTTAATTGCATTAATATTACTTCCAAATTTCGTAAGGATTTATAAAATATCCCTCAGAAAGTTGTAAAACTCACTATTTATCCTAATTTTTCTCTGGGAGAGCCCCCGTACCTCCCGCATTCCCTGACGGGTATGCCATACCCCCAGACACCATCGTATTAGTTGTGCCTAAAACCCCTCCCAGCCTTAATTCCTAGCTGCGCCCTTGACTCCAAGTATTTATTGTCAATGAATGACCAACTTTTACGCTCTCAATATAAAATTTTTTAAAAGCATTATAAATATTGTATTTAGAAAGATAAAAAATGATATAATGGTATACGCTTACAAAACTCTTCAAATTACTCAAAAGAGGCATGGAGTATTATTAATGGTAGCATAAGTTCAAAATTATTTTGGAGATGAATTTCAGAATATTATTCTTCCTCACCATGCCATTCTGATGTCATGTATTGTAAGTCTTTTTATTTGAGACCATGTGATAAAACTGAATAACTGCAGCATTTAGCTAATATCAGGAAAAAGAAATCTACTAATATATATGGTTTTAGCGGTCAAATATTTTATCAGAGTGGAGATATAATTCTTAATCCTTTATTACATCTAACTGATCAGTCTATAATTGAAGGTGAATATCCTGATACTCTTAAGGTCACCAAGGTAGTACCCCTATATAAAAACAAGGGAGACATAAGTGAATTATGCAATCATAGACCTACAGCAGACTTCCGATTATCCGGCTGCGGTTTATCCGGATTGCGGATTATCCGTGCATGATTTTCACTCTTGCTCAATTTATTCTACGATCTTTAAAAAAATAAATAAAATCGGACACAAAATCATCAGAATTACTGCATTAATGCGACGATACACGGGGCTTATTATTTCCGTTAGAATCCCCTTCGTGAAACAGAAGCGATCGCGCGCTAGCTGCATTCACATGAGCACAGTGTTCCTGATTTCCAAGCCTCGCAGTGCGCGACCGCACTCCGTGATCACGGATACACGTCCCGCAGCAGTTGCAACCCGGGCAACTTGTGCGAGACGCGACTACATTGTGTGGTGCCTGACAGTGTAGTTTCCGACATCGAGCAGCGGTTTTGAAGCATTCGTGCAAACCAATTTTCCTTATCAGTGATCACAAAGCCACGGATGTGTGGTTTTCGAAACCAGGCCTTACATGGAGCATTAATAATACGAGTGCAACCATGTTATCGCAACCAAAAAGATCGAGAACTGGCAAAGAAAGCTCTCATTGAGTCCGGGAAGCACTCTAATATAACAGAATAAGTGCATAAATATTAATATACTGTTTGCTTTAGGTAAATTATGGACGTTGCAAGACATTTAAGTGAAAGTTTGGGTTGTATGTGTTTTCCGATTATTCGTGCCGTCTCTCCCATTCATTAATTAGCCCATTTGGATGATCAGGATAAGTGTACTGTATTTCTATTAATGTACAAATTTTTTGTGTTCCACTGCACCCAAAATGCTTTCATGTATTTCATAAATAGTCACTATTTGTTATAATACAATCTTTAGTGATAAAAATGTCAATTAAAAACTGGAAAAAAAGTTAGGAAATCTTCAGAGGAAATATTCTCTTTCACTCATTTCTCTCAAAATGTGAAGCATCACTATTTTATATTGGATTTAGGTCAAATAATAAACATCTCACTGGAAACATAATGTCTAAGAATTTTTAAATATCAAATATGACGATATCTGTCAAATACGTGGCATAAAAAGGCATAGGACCCAGATAGCACAAAGTAAGAGAGTTATCCATTTCTTATGGTTTTCTTACAGAAAAAATTGATAAGCAGCTTATCGTAAGCTAAGGGGCTTATATATGGCAAGGGTAAGATTTTAGGGAAGAATGGGCAAGGTAATGCCGTCAAATATCCTCAGACAATGTACCTAAGTCACTTCTGTTAGAGCGCCAAAGGTGGCTGAACAGCATACTACACATGCTACGCTGCTCATCCTGACATGAATTTAAAGCCTACCAGTGAAATTCAGTGAGTCTTTATAAGAGCTTAACAACCGATAACAGATTTTACCGTAAGTAGAAAAAAATTAACATCAGCAAGCGACTGGCTGGTGATGATGCAAAGCATAATACTTTATCCTTGTGGTGGAAAGAAAAAAAATTAACATCAGGGAGAACCAGACATATCATAACCTAACACATCCTCAGCTCAACATGCTAACTATTACACCACAGCAACCGATGAGTGAATGAGGTGTAGTTACCATTTTAAAATCTAATAGGGTAGTTTCCTTCATCAAAGAAAACGAAAGGCATTGATTGCGATTCGTTACCCACCATTAGTGTATTCATATTATACAAATTATTTGGTTTTAGAAATACCGGTTTAGACGGATGGCAATGGTCAATTTTAACCTCATTTGAAAAAGGCCACATTGGTGCCAATGCGATGCCACTCCACGTGACGTCACAGGGACCTAAATGCTATACGATTAGATGTGAGTTTTACATCGTCTGAGATTACCAATGCATGCATGAGGCACAGAGCTCAGGGAAACATGTCTTAATAATCACCTATTAAAACTGGCTAAAGTCAGAAAGTTTTCTTCGTTTGATAAGGTATTAATAATCCTTATTTAAGCCAAGCGCTACCAGCTAGCATGGTACTCTGCTACCTGCTAGCATCCTGCATTGTATCAGTGCTCAGAGCCTCACCTCAAGGTCACCTCAGTTGCGGCAGCGGGAACCAGAACGACGTCACACGGAGTTTTTCCCGGCATTCATACTTACCTGTTGCGTTTTCGCACGCTTGAAAATTTTCACTTTTCATTTAATCACGAAAAATAGATATCGTCATTTAAAAATCTAAAAGTGTGAAATACGTGCTCCAGGAGTAATAATCTTTCGATTTAGGCAATAAAAAAATAATAGGAAACCACCTTATTACATAGAAAAACTTAGCTGGTACGTGAATGAAAAAACTGAAATTATTCTAGGCTCACACATTCCAAGATTTATGAATTTTAATTTATGCGCTGATAACCCGATGAATACAATATGTATATTAGAGATTCCTTCCGGCATTTTTATATTATTCCACATCACTAGTAGTGTGAAATTATGTTTTTCTTACAATCGTCGTTTCGCCATCAGTTCATAAATGTGAATGATTTTCAAATTATGGCTGTAAGAGGTTATTTCTACTCATATTATAGAGGTGCAAAAATTGAAAAATTACTCTTATACATAATTCCTTTAATTAATACTCTAAATCGATGGAATAAAAACAACATCTATGGAAGTGCTGAAAGTTTGGCATCCATTTTGCCATTACTCTGGATGTTTGTCGCCCTGGCAGTAAGAAACCCTAACAAGCTTAATTGATAAGCGCCTTCCGTATTTCTTCCTTTCACCTTATCTCAATGGCTTATAATGTGCTAACTGGGGATCATATATGACAGTAAAAATGGCATATTCCCACGAGACGACAATATATTGCAATGCGGGTTGCATAACTGCAAATAGATACCATATTCGGCCAAAGTTGCAAAAACGCAACATTATGTTCCCGATCCGATTTTCTCTTAATGTTGACTTCCTGATGAAATAAAAGCTGTAACATCTATTAATTGAAATTTTGAATTTTATATGGACGAATAAAAAACTTAATGAAGGGAACAGTTACACTCAGGAAAACATATTTAACTTGCATAACAGTCGACTTGATAATTGAAACATTTTGAGTATTTTTTTAATTATAGAAATACTCATGAAATGTCATTATCATCTTACTAAAACTCAGTTTAAACTTACTTTAATTGAAAAAAGCAAATTTTATATGAATAAAATTCAATTGAAAGTATTTTTTTGCATTCCTTAATAATGTTGCCTTTTCGCAACTTAGGCTGTAAATGGGTTGAGGGTAAGGCAAGTCTAGGACTATTCTTCATCTACCCTTCCTTGGAACTCCGTCCCTTACCATCGGTCTAACCTTCATCTACACTCTTAGGTCCAATAGTATTTCTGATTTTCATTAATGACCTAACCTCAGGGGCGGATCCAGGATTTTTTTCTGGGAGGGGCACAAGCAAGGCCGTATCCAGGATTTTGTTCTGGGTGGGGCACAAGGATACCTCGTAATACAAAACGAACGCAATGATAATGGGACCGTATTAAAAATCATGCATATCATTGAGGGTCTGGGGGGGGCACGTGCCCCCGTGCCCCCCCCCTGGATCCGCCTATGCCTAACCTTGAGTCTTAATTCAAGAGTAGGAAAAAATTGTGTGATTTTTGCTGATGATGTAAGTGTAGTAACTTTTGGAAAAACAGTGAATAATTTAATATTCTCTGGTGAACAGGTATTATGAAAAATGTTGAATTGGTGCAGTAACAATGAGCTCGTATTTAACTGTCAAAAAACACAAGCTGTAATTTTTACAGCTAAGGGCAACAATTGTGAGAACTGCTCCCAACTTATTATAAATAATGTCTTTAATGTGGTGGAAGAGTTAAAATTCCTAGGAATTCATGTTGATCAACATCTTAAGCCGGATACACATGTCACAAATTAGTGCAAAAGTTGATTTCAGTTTTTTATCTTATCTCTGTTTTAAAACATACTACTGTTAGTCTCAAGGGGTACAGAATTCAATATTATGGTATTTTTTTATTCCCTGATTTCCTATACCCATTTCATACCCTTTGTATACAAGGAATATTACTTGTAAACAAGCTGTTTATTAGAGAGGTCTCCAATTATAATACAATGTGTACTGCCATGGGAAGGGAGACACTGCTGCCATTATAAGTTCCACACTACAGTAGGTATGTATAGGAGAGGAAGAAAAAAGAAATGAGGAAGAATCACATGCTGTCATTAAGGCAACTTCAGCTGCCACTAGCAGAGACAAATTTGATGTTCCCACAGAAAGGGAAGATTGTACATTAAAAACATGTGAAGCAGTGGCGTAACTATGGGTGGGGGGGGGGGGGGCGAGGGGATAGATCCCCTCCCAAAGCCTCAGAGAAATAAAAAAGTTATTTAGAATTATTGCCTAGTTTTGAAATTTAATAACTGCATCTGCATTAAGATAAATTTTTAATGCCAAAATGATGTAAAATATATATATATCCAGGGATGTGATTTTTCAGCAATTTTCCTGAAAAGATTTCAAGGGGTGGGAGGGGGTCCTCACCCCTAGTTCATCCCATCCCCCCCCCCAAAGCACATTCCTAGCTACGCCACTGACGTGAAGGATGACCCAGAGAGATTATTCCCCAGACGAGGAGGGACGGAGAGCCAAGCGAGCAACTGCTGGGATGGCGGAAGAGGGTTGAGCAATGAGAGAGTGGTGATTTACCTGCAGATGGCACTTTGGCTGTACGCTGGCCCTTCCGTCACGCTCAGAGCCTGCCCCACTTGCGTTTGGGTGAGTCCGAGCGAGAGACGACGGAGTTTGAATGCTTTGGCAAATTCCTTTATCTCATCCAAATTGATCCCATCGACAACATTACTGGTCGTTTGGTTGATGGTTGGCTGGTCTGCAACAGCAGGTGGAAAATTGAATTAGGGCATAAAAAGACAATGAAAGTACCTACTACGTGTGCATGCAAGCTAATGAAACAGATGGTCTGTGGCTCGATTCCCGGTCGAGGGGAAATATTTTCCACATGTGGCCACCATTTCATCTCCACATGGCCACTACGTCATCATCATGTGTTTGTGTGATACCTACCTCTATCATTAACCTAAGTTTGTATTTGGTCAAGCTTTCATACCTATAAGGATGTGTGCCTAACCTATCTGCCCCTTGCCTTTTTTTGAACTGATCCATTTCACTCCAGTGAATACATTCAGTAGTCAGATTCAAAATATTCTCATAGCATGTTGAGCAAAGTATAGGTTGCGGTAAAAACCCGCTTTTGCAGACTCCGTTGATGTCGCTAATATTCGAGATTACTCTATAGCCTTTAGTTTTCACAAATCATCAAAGAAAAAAAGACATCCAACATTTGAGGCCTTATTTTTAAATCTGGCAAAATATTGATACATAAATATGATACTTATAACCCAAGTGTTTTTGGAATCAGTATTTTGATCCTGCTTCAAATAAAAATTTTTACTGACAAATTGGTTCGTATTGGGAATGTAAAAATTTGAATATAAGTTTTAGAAAAGTTAAGCATTTAAAGAAAAATCAAACAAAAAATAAAAATGGCATTGCAACACTTCATGAATTTTTGATATATTGCGGTCTCCCAGACTGCACGTCACTGATAGAGTAACAAGAATTGCACGTCACTGGTTAAGGGTTAAATGCATAATTTTATACACTCTATTTTAAGTTTTAAATACTCCCCTTACCATAAGCTAACAGGAAAACACAATTATTTTACCATACAAAAAATTTTAGTTCATTCCACGAGAAACTCACTCGGCATGTCTCCTAACGGATCAATGGATCCACCCTTGTGGTGCACGCTGCTCCCATTCAGGGCCGAGTGGAGCTTGTGCATCAGATGGTTGTGCTGCGTTTGGTGCTGCTCATGGTGATGAACATGGTGCCTCGACTGCTGCTGTTGCTGTTGCGTATGATGGTGATTCTGGCCGTGGTGCGTTGTATGCTGCTGATGCTGCACAGCGTGGTGGTGCGTGGAGTGAGGGACTAGAAGAAGTAGAGGAGATGCATATTTATTTATTTTTTTATGTCATCTCATCATTTTCTCAGAGCACTAATGGCATGCAAATCAGAGTTGGGAAAAGTAACCACAAAAATGAACAGATTAAAGTCTAACTTAATCTCAGAAAAAGGTAACTGGTTAAAATTCACTAACTCTTGATTTACTTTGTGGTATTCCATTATATGTTTTCCTGTATATTACACAATTACTTATACCACTTATTTTTTACAGAGTGCAACGCGGGTTTCAATGAATTATCATCATCTTCAGGCACAAATGATGATTTGTTTATCTCATTATTGTTACCTAGTTACTTGATGAATAATGTAAGTGCTTACAAATATAACAAAGATGAAAAAAGTAATTTTGCTAAATACTTAATATGTAACTGCCATAGGAGCGATTTTAAAATGAATATTTTAAAATTTTACAATGACCGCTGTGAACTGGACTCTAGGGAGCAGTTAGAAATTTTAAAAATTATTTCAAGTCAGGACAGTACTCTTATAAATGAATATCTCAACCCATCCTTTTCCCCTATTCTGGTGTATGTTTTAAAATTCACCAAGTAACTAGGTAAGTAACGCTCTGTAAAAAAAAGTGGTATAAGTAATTGTGTAATATCCAGGAAAACATATAACTGGTTAAAGTTAAAATTTACTTTTCCCTAAAAGTAACAGACTGAAGTTCAAATTGAAAAAAATGTTAATTTCCCTTTCTTTTCATCTTTCTGAAAGCTGGGTCAAAAAACAGTTTATGAGCTCTTCAGGACAATTTATTCACATGGTATCCTGTTTCTTCCTCTGAGAAAGTGTACTGAAATTTTATCGGTCACTTTACTCAATCCCGCAGCTGACAGGATGCTGCCAAGTGCATAAACTGGTGCATTTTACAGGTATGTCACTTTTAATTATCAGAAGGCAAGGCCAATAGATTTCCAAATAGATACCTATATTTTGGTATGATAAGTTAAAAGTTATTTAAAAGTTGAAGAAATGGATAATATTCAATCGGTATTCAGGGGCGGATCCAGGATTTTTCTCTGGGAGGGGCACAAGCAAGGCCATATCCAAGGCTATTTTTGGGGGGGGGGGGGCACAAGGATACCTCGTAATACAAAACGAACCAGGGATGCCAACTTACAAAAAATATTGGGCGGGCCCAGGTCGGCGCTCTTGCCCCGGAAAATTTTATAAGTAGTGAGTTTTAAGTTTTTTTAAGCATTTTAGAAGAGTCATATAATCACCATTAGAATCCTGATTACTCAAATCTCAATATCTGGACTCTTCGGGGAAAATCGACAAGCCTGACACATTTATTCTTCACACCGATAATGAATTTTTGAGGGGGCTCGGGCCCCCTCAGTCCCCATGGAGTCGGCACCACTGAAACGAACACAATGATAATGGGACCGTATTAAAAATCTTGCATATTTTTACATGCCCCCGTGCCCCCCCCTAGATCCGCCTATGTCGGTATTATATGAAAAGCACTAATAGTCGTCGGATATTTAAGTAAAAGAGTTAAAATACTAATTTATTTCTACCTGTACCTTTCTTCGTCTAAAAATTCATTGCTGAATTTTTCTTGAGTCACCTGCATAGATTATGTTGATATTAAGAATACATCTTTTAAAAAATGAAAAAAGTATGATTACTTCAGACTCGATCCCTTGCAGGACTCTCACGAAAATACAGCGCACAGTATAGTCCCACTCGGCCATGGAGCCATGTAGTGATTAGAGGTAAACGGAGAGTCCAAATATGAATCCAAAGATAGGAAAAACTTTGCCACGGAGACCGAAAGAAAACACACCGACATGACGGCCCAACGTCTGTGGGGACATGAATTATCTCCATGCATTCCATCCGCTATTCTTAATTTCGATTGGGCACTTGCTCCTGGAGTTTGACTCTAGATTCGGTTGCTCAGTCGCATCCGTGTCTGTCTTCGTCAGCTCGCTGCGAAGGCAATGGATGCAGGTTGCTTCATGTGCCAACCTTTCAAGTTTACACCGACCCTGCCCCATCAATTAAGCGGGTCTCGTGAGTGTCTACATATTATTGAAAACGATAGAATTTTCGGGTAATACGAAGAAGGACATGATGAAGCAGTTTGCCTGACTGAAATATTTTCCATATTATTGGTGCACTGATATTTTGGTAAAAACGAATAATGATATCCGTGGAAAGCAAAAAGAGAATTTTCTCCATTCACAATTTTAAAACGACAGCAGTGTTTAATTAAGTTAATATGCGTTACAGTGGATAAAAAAATGTTACTGCCATACTATGTAACTGAAAAAAAAAAATTGGTCCCGAGAGGTTCAAATTGCCGATTTCGGATTGCTGCCGAGGTAAGTTTTCTCCTTAACCACTAGTCCATCTCACTCATTGACTCCAAGGTGGATTCATTACGAGCTTTGTCAGGCAAGGGAATGAACCAGTCTTCTAGTGTCACTAAATCAAACTGAATTTAAACACTCAGTGGCATTATTTGCTGTGATATTATGACAGACATTTTATATGTATGCTATGTTCGCTATCGCTGATCGAAAAGCTTCAGCGTTAATAGTAAGACAATATACTTAGCTGGATTGGCCAACTTACGAGTGAAGGTAAATTGACATTCTGGAAATAGATGTATTATCTAGCAGGAGCTGCATAATTTATGTGGTATTAAACATGCACATATACCGCATACACTTCCCTTTAATGATGTTGTTATAAAAATATTGCGGGAAGTGGGAATGTTGTTCAAATTTCCCTCCCACTGGTACAATCGAAAATGCCGAAACTCGATTTCCAAACTGCGGCGAAAGTGGCGCCGCTCCATTTGTTACAATACTTTTGAATCCGACAGTGCATAACACATTTAAATGGCTCACTTAGTGGAATCACATAACGATATGCAGGATAGAGAAAATTTTGCAACAAGCTTTTAGCATTAGATAGCTGATGCCTTAAGGAACCAAAATTACTGATGATTTTTTGGTCAAAAACGCACAATTTATAAACAACAGAAACTTTGAGCCAAGCACTCCTTTAGGCCACAACTATACCCAGTTGCCGGATGCCATGAATATATCGCAATCTCCGGCAGCAAAGCCTTCGAAGTTATGAGTGGTACAGAGCATTCGGCAACAGGGCTTGTCTAGGGTATAGTATAGGGTGGGTCGAAAAATGCCTTTTTCAGAGTCAAATATGCCCTAGGTGGGAAAGTTGCCAAACTTATATCAGGGGTCACATCTGAAATTTCTCAAAATTGGACATTATTAATCACCGATGCCCGGGCCCCAAAGTTAAAGATTTTCAGAACATTCTGGTTGAATTTAAATTGAGGCAACTATGCAGAATAAATCACTTCTAGTAAGCCCGTTTTGGCAATGAAAGCTGATGAATACAGCATTCAAGGTTATATTAACTAAGTTTAAAGTTTATCTACAGAATTTTATAGTTTTACCACAGGTGAGAATGATCAACAATTATTGAGCACATGTAACCCGTGCGCCAACCAAAATATCTACACAACGTGACGCGCGCTCACTCTTGGTGCAGTATCCCAGGTACCAAAGGGCAGAAATGAAAGATAAATAGAGATGATGCACTACAAATGTCTAACGAGTTGTTGTAAAAAACAGAAAAGTGATAGAATAATCCGAGAGTGAAATCATCTTCAGCTATTGTCCGAAAAACACCCAAAAATACCAAATATTCAAAACTTAAAGTGTGATGCGGCATGTTTACCTGATATACGATTGCAAATATAATTTTCACAATTTATTTTCTCACCAAATGGAACAAAACTGGGCGCCCTCCCAAAAGAAATTCGAAAACGATAAAAATAAGGACCACCCTAATTACCATAGGCATAAGCAGATAATAAAAGTTTTACTCAATTCAGATAATTTTCCTGTCTCAAATGAACAGGATTGAAATCAATGTATCAATCACTTGATTAGATATAATGCTTCAATTTACCATGAGTTGGAGTAATTGATATTGATGAATTAGCAGCAGACAGTCGCTGACTGATGGCACTCAAAGAGACGGATCCATTCATATTCTTCTCAGATGCCTGCAAAAGAAAATTAGAACAACTCGCATGAGACATTTACAAAGCTGGATACGTTTCTACAATAAACATAACTTAAATGTTATTTTAATGGATTTTTTAATCCTGACATTACAACAGTCAGTTGCTATTGTGACAGCCATTTTCTTTCCAGCAACTCGGAGTTACATCAGTTTCTACCATATGGAATTATGTAGGGAATAGTGCGTTGGACAAGGGAAAAGGGGAGAGAGGCGAGAGGTGTATGAGGGAGGGGGTTAGGATGACACAGACGCTCAACCCAGGGAAACTATTGGCTTGCAGATGCCAAATGCACGTCGACTCGAGGGTTGAGGGCGGAGTCAGTGGAAGGGAGGGAGGCAATGACTGAAAGTTTGGAGCATTCATTGAAGACGGAGTCATGCAACAAACAATATGCAGGTACTGGTAGAGATGCATGGGGGGATGATGGACAGCAGGAGGCGCGGCAATTATTAATTCTGAGGTTAAGGGGGGTGGGTGCATTGGCCAACATAGAAAGCGGGGCAGAAATTACAATGAAGGAGGTAAATGTTATTGGTTGAAGTACAGGTGGTAGAGGGAAATATCGGGAGGCATTTGAGTTTGGGGATGAAAGAGGTTCGGGGTGGGGAAAATATCTTACAGATTTTACATCTGGGATGGTTGCAAGTTGAGGGTGGGGTGGCGGTGACTGAATGCGATTATTGAAGAGGGCGGGTTGCTTTGAAGATGGTACTTTGGTTAGGTGGTCTCTTATAAGTGATCCGTGGAGTAGAAGGGAAAATCTGGGAGGTGGATTTATGGTTTGAGAGAATGGGGTACAAGTCCTTCAGGATATCCTGTAGGGCATGAACGCCAGGAAAGTAGGTAGTGAGCAGAGAGGGGGAGCAATTTTTCTCCGTGGGGGGTTTATTAGAAATGTGTTGTTTCTTTCTTATTTTATTCATTAAAAGTTTATTGGGGTACCCACGGCGGAGAAGAGGAGTATGTAGTTTTGAGAGGAACTTCTGAAGGTCTTCAGGGTTATTGTAGATCTTATGTCCACGGACGGAGAGAGAAAAAGGGATTGAACGCTTGGTGTATGGTGGATGGCAACTGCTGTGGTGGAGGCATTGCTGTTTGTTTGTGGCTTTGATGTGAACCGATGTCTTGAATTTGTTGTTTTCAGAAAGGTTTATGTCCACATCTAAAAAAGTGATATTAGTTTTGGAGATGGAAATGTGGAAGAAGCTGAGGCAGAAGAGTTGAGTGAAGAAACAAAGGTGTTAAGAGAGTTGATGTCATGAAACCAGAGAATAAAAATGTTGTCAATGCATTTAAGTCAAATAAGAGGTTTTAGAGGGTAATTGGTGAGGAAATTTTCTTTGAACAGGCTGCGGAAAAGGTTGGCATAAGAAGGGCTAAACCTACTACCCCTCAACCTAGAGTTGGCGGGCATTTGGCATCTGCAAGCCAATAGATTCCCAGGGTTGAACGTCTCATCCTAACCTAAATTTTTAGGTTTATATATTCATGAGTCACTATCTTGGGAATTTCATGTTGATAAACTGTCTACAAAGGTGTCCAGTGGCTGTTACCTACTTAGAAGAATTGTCCCTCTGGTTGATACTGCTACTGCACTCTCAGTCTATTATGCATATATCCATAGTCGATTGATGTATGGGATTGCAGTATGGGGCCATTCCCACCATTCTACTCGTCTTTTTAGGCTCCAGAAATGGGCCATTAGAATAATAAAAAACATTCCTAGGCGAAGCAGCTGCAAGCCCTATTTCAAATCCTTAAGGATTCTTACGCTACCTTGCCTATACATTTTTTCTGCAATTACCTTTGTTCAACAAAATAAGCAGTTTTACAGTCTCAAAACCAATGCTGATATCCACAACTATAACACAAGGGGTTGTAGTGATTTAAGAGTTACTGTACATAAATCAACCATGTTCAGCAAAAACCCCATATATGCTGGGTCAAAATATTTCAAATGTTTACCTCTAAAGATTAAACAGCTAGATTCATTCTCCAAATTCAAAGGTCAACTTTATCAGTATTTATGTGACAATCCCTGTTATTCAGTGGATGAATTTATGTCTTTATAACCTGTCTTTTGAAAATGTTACTTTTATGTTTATGTCTGTACCTATCCTTCTCGCCTTAAATATTATTTTTTAATACCTCATGTATGTACTATTCTTGTGACTTGTTCCATACGTGGCTTAGACACGTCTCTGGGAACCAATAAAAATATTATTATTATTATTCCCCCATACACCTCTTTCTTCTGTCTTTCAACAGCCTTGTAGTTCACCATCCTATGAAATGTGGCTATTGGATAACAAATCTTGCATTGAAGATTAAAATTGAGTGTACCCAGCATCATTACATATTACGAACATGAAAATATAATAGAGCAATAATGGAGTACCGACACTTAGAATAAAAAATAACAGGAGAAGCAGTGGAAGTATCACTGCAATGAATTTTTCTTGGGCTTCCAATTGCATCTGGCTCTCCTTTTCTAGCAACATTTCAATGGAAAACTATTTCATTGCAACATCAGCAGAAATGAAGAACCTTACCCATTCATCGAGTAATTTACTGGGAAAGGATTAAACTCTTTTTAAATTGTTAGGTGAAGTTTCAACTTATAACATCTACCACTAAATCAATCGACTCAAAGTAAAAGCTCTAGGAAATATTTCAGCAAGACACAAGTCAAAACAGTGAAAAATACAAAATAATACACAGTAATTATACCACAGAAATAATTTATTTCACGAGTAATTGAAGACTTGAGTACAAGTAACAGATAATAACTAATTTTATCCAAAAATGAGATTTCCACCAAAGCATTAAGTCCCTCATCCCCTTTATCATCAGATTTTGTTATTTTCAACAAAAAGTTTCAAATGTGTTATGCAGGCATCGTTAAAATCTTCTCTCAGAGTTCAAAAACTTATTTTTTCTCATTTTTCTTGAAACTTCACCTTAGGTTATACCATAAAGTAAGTAATCTATAATTATACATATCTAGTTCTCACACATGTATTTAGTTATATTTATTTAGTCAACCAAAATACTAAGAATTCTGTAGGTGAGATCAGAAAAATGGAAAAATTTGACTTATTTTTTCACACTGGTGGTTTCTCGCAATACTTTATGGAATTTTCTGAACATTTTAGATGAATAAATTTTAACTTTGTTATTCCATAGAATTTTTATTAAAACACAACCGTGGTCATCTACTGATGGAAACCATGGTTGTCTTCTGATAAAAAATTCTGTGGAAAAAAAGTTTAAGGGCCGTATTCTTAGTCGACCCTACATTTCCGACCCTACATAACAAAAGGCTCCTACATGCGTTTCTCAGTCAACCCTACATAAGTGGTGGGGGGTAATTCTGTCGTCAAGTCCTCTGAGATGATGTAGATGATGGCGCAGTGCCAATTTACCACTTTGGCGGCGTAAGGGGAACTAACTATGAAACAAAGAAAAGACGTCTGATAATTTTCGGACGTTCGTTACAAGAGAATAAGGAACGAAATATGTTGTAAAGCGCGGAAGGCTAGAGAAACGTGGATGAAAAGCATTTGCGAAGACGTGCAAAACAATCTTAAACATGGAAAAGTAGAGGCCGCTTATAGGATAGTGAGGAACCACTTTAAGGAAAGGGGCGTAAGATGTAATACCCTAAGTGACAAAAACGGAGAACTATTGATTGAAAACGAAGAAAAAGGGAAGAGATGGAAGGAATATCTGGAACATTTGTACAAAGGAAGACGCCTCAGAACGAATGCTATCGAAAACGAGAGGGAAGTGGATGCCGATGACATGGGAGCCCCAATTTTAAGATCGGAATTTGATGCGGCTGTAAGAGACCTCAGGATAAATAAAGCATCTGGCATTGATGACATTCCTGCAGCACTAATTAAAAATTCAGGAGAGAAGACGTTGAACCAGCTATATAAAATCATTAGTGAAATGTATACGACAGGTGAGATACCAAAGGATTTCGAGAGGAACATTATAATTCCTATTCCTAAGAAGAAAAGAGCGGAGAAGTGCGAAGATTTTAGGACCATAAGCCTTACTACACATGCGTCAAAGATACTCACAAGGATCATCTATAGAAGAATAGAACGAAAAGCAGAAGAGTACTTGGATGAGGACCAATTTGGATTCAGAAAAAACAAAGGCACAAGGGAAGCAATATTGGCCCTAAGACTGCTCATAGAGAAGAGAATGGAAAAGAACAAGCCAACATTCGTTGCGTTTGTGGACTTAGAGAAAGCATTTGACAACGTGGATTGGAGCACAATGCTTGGAATTCTAAAGGAAATTGGGGTTCTTTATGATGACAGAAGAATCATCCACAGTTTATACAAAAACCAAGTAGCCGTGATAAAATCAGGGCCCAGCTGTGAAGAAGAGAGAATTAAGAAAGGAGTGCGACAAGGCTGTACATTGTCACCCGTAATTTTCAACGTTTACATTGAGAAAGCCATTAATGCAATCAAAGAAATGGAATTGGGAGTGAATATCCATGGAGAAAAAATTAGCATGCTTAGATTTGCCGATGACATAGCCGTTATAGCAGAAACAGAGAAGGATTTGAAAAATATTCTGGCTAATATGGGTAGGGTAATGAGTAGATATCAACTGAAAATAAGCACGAAGAAAACCAAGATCTTAGTATGCAGCAGAAGAGAAGAAGTCAAGACCAACATTAAAATAGGGAGGCAAAAACTGATAGAAGTGGATGAATTCTGTTATTTGGGAAGCAAGATAACTAGTGACGGGAGAAGCAAGAAATTATCAGCAGAATAGCCCAGGCGAAGAGAGCATTCCACCAAAAGAGAGACCTGCTTACAGCGGGAAACTTAAATATGGAAGTAAAGAAACAATTCATAAGAACCTACATCTGGAGTATGCTCCTATACGGAAGTGAGGCATGGACAATGACCGCAGCGGAGAAAGCAAGGATAGAGGCCTTTGAAATGTGGTGCTACAGAAGAATGATGAAAATCAAATGGATCGACCGAGTTAGTAACGAGGAAGTGCTAAGAAGGGTAGGAGAGAAGAGAAGCCTCATGAAAACCTTAATAAGAAGACGGAACAACCTTATAGGCCACATCTTGAGACATGATGGCCTGATGAAGACAATCGTCGAAGGGCAAGTGGAAGGCAAGAATGGAAAAGGAAGACCTCGGACAAAATATATGGAACAAGTAAAGAGAGATGTGAAAGAGAAGAATTACGTAGGTGTGAAAAGATTAGCTGATAGGAGAACTGAGTGGAGAGCTGCGTCAAACCAATCCTAGGATTGTTGACCAGTGATGATGATTGTTAGGGCAATGGCTCAAGGTAAATAAACAATCTGTGTTGTCCGCCAGGTCGTGTCGGTACCTTAATTATCGCTACAAATACTCTCATATCGAGCCAAAAGTAGAACCTCATTGTCTTTAAATTATATCGAAAACGGTCTGTACAAGATAGTAACAAGTACGGAGCAAATATGATCATTGACATGGGAAATTACGTTGCATTACCAAGGTTCGTTATTCCCTTTCACCTTCCGTAGTAAGTTTATTATGTAGCCAATAGAGGCATGAAAATACGTTTTCTATGGTTATACATAAACAAAGTATTGGTTTCCTAAAAGTATACCAAGTACCAAATGTGAAAAATATTATTATATATTCGTAGAAATAAGGTGCATGTATACCGCTATATTGTTCTTATTAGTTCAGTCACGTTTATAATTTATTTAACTTGGTGGCTATAATGTGGTAGTAATATTACCTTTCCGCTGTGTTACTGTAAATTTTAAAATTGTTTGTATGAGCTCGTCTGCCTTAATATCCATTGTAACATAGATTCTTTAATTGAAGTGATCAGCAGACGATATTTGGCCGCCATGTTTTTGTAGGGTGTAGGATTGGTTAGGGTACCCTACATCAACTAGGGCTTGTTTAGTTCCAAAAACGGCAATATGTAGGGCTTGATGTGGTGAATGTAGAGGGAGATCAGTTTATGCAGGGGCTGATGATGTATCCAGGGTCGTTTGGTCCTATAGGGTGGACTAAGAACACGGGCCTAAATTTATTCTTCCAAAATCTCAATACTTCCAGCCTGAATATTCAAAGAGGGGAATGGCACAATAAGGAGGGGTCGATTCGACTCACGGTGGAAGAGGAGTAGTGGTGATGCGGTGGGTGGTGCGACGACTGAGTGGGCAGAGGGTTGGCAGCTCCTTGCTGCTGCTGCTGTGGAGACGAGATCCTTGCACTGGGGGCGGTGCACGGCCCCTGGCTCTGCGTCTGGGAGGAAGGGGGAGGCGGTAGGGGGTGGTGAGGGGAGATGGGGGCAGTGGAGTGGTGGGTGCCACTCGACGATGGCACCCCCCTCTGCAGGGAAGGGGTGGACGTGGATTGCTGCTGCTGCTGTTGGTGCACTGATGGCGCCGCTTGCTGCTGCATGCTCATGGGTGCCATTGCCGCCATCTGCTGCTGCTGCTGTGGGGCCTGCTGGCTGCCAATGCCAGCCGATGCTGACCCGTTTGTCAGGAGGTGCTGGATTCCTTGGAGACCAGAGTTGGGCGCTGATGCACATTAAAGAAGATGGACATGTTTCACAAGACCAAAATACCTTCATGATGTCATAAATTATTCCGTTACCATTCAGCAAATCCCCATTTTGTTAGTGAACAAATTAATATACATAATTCCAGATCCTGAATATTAATAATCATAATTGGTCATATAATTTTGGTGCTTTACATTTTTATGATCATTGCATATCATTTCTAGATTTTAAGAAAGCTTTGGACACGGTACCTCACAACAAACTTGTATACAATTTACAGTTATGCGGATTAAACGAAACAGTGGTAAACTGGATACGCGACTTTCTCAGTGATGGTAAACAAAAAGTAGTTCTTGACGGAATTAGCTCCGATGTAGTAAAAGTTACATCAGGTGTTCCACAAGGAAGCGTAATCGGCCCCCTTTTGTTCATTGTATACATTTATGATCTCTGCTCCCGCATTAGCAGTAAAATACATTTATTTGCTGACGACGCTGTCATCTATCGCGAAATTAGTGATCACTCTGAGTATGAAATTCTATCATCGGACTTAAACAACGTTCATTTATGGAGCCAAGCGTGGGGACTTGAACTTAATCAGAGCAAATGCATATCAAATCAAATAGGTCCTCACCGATTAAACTGCCTTTTGGGTAGAAAGTTCCTCCATGTCACATTTTTTTGGTGCGGAGTCCAAACTCCCTGTTTAAATCAATGATCTCCCGTCATTTGTTCAAGAAAAGACAGTTACTTTAAACGATGAGGAGCTTGTAAATATCACTCAGTGCTTTGTTTAATTACTCACTTTTGTTTCATAATACATCAGTCATATCACCTATCATTAGTAATTAAGAGGGTAAATTTTATTTTGAATTTTGTATACGTACTGAGGGATATTATTATTTTTATTATTATTAATTCAAGTAATGTGAATAAATCGTTCATGTTATTTAAAAGAATTTCGAGTAGTCTCTCAACACGCTATCCCAATATTTTTAAATTCAGTTCTCTTTTGAATAACCATCACCACAAATGCAAAAGTTTGTACAGGTAAACCTTCAGGTACAGGCCCTTCAAAGATAACTTCTCAATAGTCTACTCACTGGTAGCTAGGTAGGTAAAAATGGTTGAAGACCCCTGCTATAACCCTCACTAATGATATTAATCTTTCCTGGAAGACCAATTGTAAAGCAAATATTCCATCATATGCAGGATTGGCATTAATTCAGAACAGAAGATTAGTTTGAAGAGCAGGATGTATGTAAATGTTGCTATTTAAAAAATGTGGTTTGTTTACAAACAAGACGTAGAGTTACATAACTGACAACTTATTATGGAAGTGGAAGCAAAATGCGCTAAATTTGAAATTTTGAAAATCAGGTCCAAAATCAGCTCAATTCGCATGATGAATCCATTGCAAGTCAAACTGATCCTAAAGCAAGAGTCTATTGTGTAGCAATTTAGAAGAAAAATATGAAACTGAAAATGAAAATATATGAAAATAAAAAAGAAAAAATATATTTATGCAAGATAATTTTTATGATCAACCAATCACAACCAAGGATTACTGACGACAAATAAAAATGCTCATTTTCTCAGTCCTTATAACCATCTGTGTCATTTTAACACACAATGATATGTTTTGGATGTTTACACATTCGTTCTAAAAATATTCTAACTTTTCGCAGTATTTTTTCCTACGAAATTTTATTTTTTATCGATATTTATCTAGTTTTTAAGAGCCAGAATAGGGTAAAAATCTATTCGTCGTAGTGGAAAATATGAAGGATGATAGGAGTAACTGTGAATAGCTCTAAATATCAATTTTATTTCCAGCTTAACGCATTCTTAGTTTTATGTCCATAATCTGGCAATTTCCCGGGTAAATAGCTTTGTCATAGGCAGATGCCATGGAATTGTCAATGCTTCTCTCAGTGCGGTTAAAAATGTGTACAACTTAATTGTCATTTGCTGCAATAGTAACTTCTTCATTCTAACCCTTCTAATTAGCCCTTGTAACTGATTTAAAATTCCAATGAATAACTTTAATTTATCCCAGATACTCTGTCAGATAGTGGCAGAAGAAGGGAAGGCCACACTTAAAAAAACTTAGAATATCTTAATCTTTCAGGTGGCTCTAAAAAGAAATATTTTATTTCACGAGCTTAACAACAATGTGAAAATAATTGATGATTACCTAAGAGCTGCATTTCTACGAATATCAGTCCTTAGATGCATTATCGCCAATATGTCCCATTCCCTCACATATCACCAAGTTTCCGCGGAAAGTAATGAACTCTCCTCTCCCCCAAAATAAAAGTGATCTTAATCCTTCTCTACTTTCTAGTGCCCTGTCCATCACGGGACGTCTTGGCGCGGCCATCTCGGCGTATCTCAAGGACTCAATTCAACAAGATTTGAAATTTATTGGTTAAAGATGCATGAACACCAGACCAAAGGCTTAGTTAATATTGATTTATTTTATCTACCTCGTAAAAAAGGAAGACACCCAAATTGGACTGCTTGCTTCTGCGTATGATCACATGGTTAAAAAATTCCTCCGCCCATTACTATTTCTTTTACAAGTTTGGCTTATGATATATCCTCATTAAATTACTTTATACACGGTAAAAATATTTGAATGAAAAATATTTTTATCGCGCATAATGAGGCAAATCTACAAACTAACAGGGTATTTCGCCGAAAAAAAAAAATGTAATAACAGTTTGCCCACTTTCGCGCCAATACGTCCACTTTCGCGCCAATACGTCAGCTTTCGCGCCACGCTTGCTTGTGCAGCACTTCTGACATGCAAAAAAGGGAAGTTTGGGAGTGCTGCCGCGAAGCGCATCTGATGCGCATCTGCAGCATTTTGTGTTTACTGGGGTGGTTACAAGGGGACCCCGATATAAATTTAATCTCTTTTACAAATGATTAGGCAGTAAGTGCTCAAATGAATAAAATTATTTAAGCTATGGAATAAAATTTCTCGTGATTTTTTGGCAATTCAATTAGCCATTAATAAACAAGAGAATGAATATCAATGTATTTAATTGTATCAATAATTTATTTAAGTGTACCAAAATTTTATAACCTTAGGTTTCAATTTACAGAGGTTTTACCAATAGACTGTAGTTTACCAATAGACTATGAGTGACTAGGTACTCTACTATTAATAATCCAGAACACTCTCCCATCATTTTCCAAAACTACAAATGAATACACAATATTTAATAAAAAAGAGAAATGGCAATTTTACAAAAATTTATTTAATAATATATTCAAAGGTGGACCCAGGATTTTTTTTCTGTTGGGGTGGGGGGGGGGGAGAGGGGGGTTCTGACAGTCAAGGTCCTGGCAGGCAAACAGTCTTCTCATATTTGAGATTAAAAACAACATACGACAGTTAATGTACATAATATTCTCTTTATTTTAATATGAAAGTTATCAATATGAAATTAAATGATTGAGAGACTGTAATACACAAAAAAATTGAGCGTGATGATAACTGTATTAGATATCTTGTCTACTTTTTAAGGGTCAGGAAAGGGGGGGGGGGGCGAAATTGCCCCCTCCCACCCACATCCGCCTATGAATGTATGGAGTGTTTTGACCATCAGGTCATTCTCAAGTACAATGCGAATTTTTTGAAATTTAAGAGAGAGCTGTATTGATAGAGTTGGGATGATTGGGGAGTGGGAGGGGAAGGGGATGGGGGAGAGGAATGTGCCATTGGTGGCGTTGCGCACTTGGGGAATGGGATAGCTAGGAGTGGCCCATGAATATTTGTGCGTTCATCAATGAAACACCCCCTTGTGACGCAATTTCTCAAGCATATCCTGTCTTCAGACTTTCCTCTCCACGATCTGGACTGTCTCCTAGTCAAAATCAATACAATGTTTCCCTGCTCAGAGATGTTTCACCTCGAGATATGTGTTATCTCCTTTTTCCCAGCATTTGATGAGCTCCTCCATCCACGTGGTAAAGTTCCGGCCTGCCTGACCAATGTAGACTTTTTTATAATCCTTGTACTTTATTTTATATTGGCCAAACTAGGAAACTCTTTGGAAAATAAATTTATGGAAAATTGCCACCTCTCTTTTCCATTCAATGAGGATGTCATTCCACTGCACCTCGCCTGCCTCCGTTACTTTTTGAACACACAGTCATCATACCATGTCCAGAGGTGTTTGCCGTTGAGGATAACAGTTGCTGTGAAGGCTGAGCGAGTGCTTGAAGGTTTCCCAGTGTTGTGGACACTACCTGGCCGTTGTTCAATGCCAAATTCACTACCTGGCCACTAGCCACCTGGTTCACTGGGATAGTTAAAATAGTTTGCGTGGCCAATCCTAAGAAGAGAAGGAAAAAAAACATTTTAAAGGCTTCCACCGGTAATGTATCCCTTAAAGCATAGTGCTATCTTTTTCATTTAATTTGACATCAATTAATGTCAAAAAGATATAACCTGTATTATGACAAAGGCATAAAAATATGAATACATTTTTTATCACCCCAGTGATGTTGAATAGTTTCATCATTTCAATACAAAATAGTTGATATCACTTGCTTATATCACTCACTTGTCAATAAGAAGAAATTATGTATTTACATCATACATATTCGTCTACGATGATATCAGGGAATTAATCAAACAGGTAAGGGGTGAAGAAAACCTTAATGTTTAAGGTGAATGGAACGATTTCGTTGGCAAAGGTCAAGATGGAAGAATAACCAGAAATTATTTAATTCATCGAAATTAAAATTGTTTAGTATAATTTAGATACCATTTGTTAACAAATGAATCAATATTTATAAGTAACCATGATTAGCCTAGTAACGAAACTTTTCTATCACAGGTATGTTGTTTAATTCTGTACACAATTTTTTAATTTACCAATGAATTTGTACTGCACAATTGTATTCAAATTTTTGTAACCACTTAATTAATTTATTTTCTTTATTTTCTTTGTAAACATTCATTATAATTAAGAGCCCTGAGGAAGGAGAATAAATCTCCGAAACGTTGGCCAAATGTGAGTTTAATTTATCATGACCTATACTCCAAGAGCATAAACATTACATTGGTGTTATAATAAGGAAGGTCAGGAGAAGAAACTTTATTCAATAACCAGAAAATATGGATTAGGAAATCGAAATGAAAGAGGAGAAAGGCTCCTGGAACTATGCACAGAACACAAATTAGTGGTTGCCAACACGCTATTTAAGAATCACATGTGAAGAAGATATATGTATGTACATGGAAAATGCCAGGAGACAAATGAAGATTTCAACTAGACTATATTTTAGTGAAGCAGAGGTTTAGGAACCAGATGAAGGACTGGAAAAGCTATCTGGGGCAGATATCGACAGTGATCTAGTGATGCCATCTGAAATTCAAGAAATTGAAGAAATCAGCGAAGAAAGCATGGCAATTAGAGAAACTAAAGCAGCCAAAAAATCAACAGGCCTTTCAAGAAGTGGTGGAGAGCAAGATAGGAATAGGTCAGACTGAGAAATCAGTGGAGAATGGCTAAACAAATATCAAAAGTGGGCTTCAGGAGGCCGCTAGAGAAGTTCTAAGGAAAAGAAAATGTGTTAAGAAAAAGCCATGGATCACGGATGAAGTCCTAGACCTCATTGAAGAACGGAGAAAGTATAAGAATACGAATACTGAGGAAGGACAGGCTTGCTACAAGAGAATAAGGAACGAGATTTGCTGCCAAGCGAGGAAAGCCAGAGAAGCGTGGATGAGGAACATATGTGAGGACGTGAACAATAACCTCGCACAAGGGAAAGTGGAAGCAGCCTAAAGAATAGTGAGGAACCATTTCAAGGAACGAAGCACAAGATGTAATACCATAAGGGACAAGTATAGAAATATGTATTCCAATTGAAAATGAAGACAAATCCGAGAGATGGAAGGAATACCTGGTGGAATGATGGAACGGAAGCAAATTTAACTAAAAAACTATGGAAGAGGAAAGTGAAGTAGAAAAGGATGACACGGGAGCGAGCATCTTGAGATCGGAATTTGACACTGCAATAAGAAATCTGCGAAAGAATGAGGCCCCAGGAATAGATGACATTCCAGCAGAGCTAATAAAAAATGCAGGAGAAAAGGTCTTAACTCAACTGTATAAAACTACATATCTGCGATATGTACTCAACAGGAGATTTACCTAGTGAATTCGAGAAGAACATCATCATTCCCATACCCAAAAAGAAGAGAGCTGAGAAGTGCAAAGAATTTAGGACCATAAGCCTGACGACACATGCGTCGAAGATTCTGACAAGAATCATTTACAGGAGAATAGAACGAAGAGCAGAAGAATTCCTGGATGAGGACCAATTCGGATTTAGGAAAAGCAGGGGCACAAGGGAAGCAATTTGGCACATAGGATGCTCATAGAGAAGAGATTGGAGAAAAACAAACCGACTTTCATAGCATTTGTCGATTTAGAGAAGGCATTTGATAACGTGGAATGGAATTCAATGCTTAGAATTCTGAAAGAAATCGGCGTACTCTACAATGATCGTAGAATTATTCATAGTTTGTATAAAAACCAAGTAGCTGTGATCAAATGTGGACCAAACGGTGCAGAAGCAAGAATAAGAAAAGGGGTGAGACAAGGTTGTGCACTTTCCCCTTTAATTTTTAATGTTTACATAGAGAAAGCTATCAAAGAAATCAAGGAGAAAACTTCGGGTGTCAATATTCAAGGGGAAACAATTAGTATGCTGCGATTTGCTGAGTACATAGCATGCATAGCTGAGACAGAGAAGAATTTGAAGAAGACTTCGACAAATATGGAAAGGACAATGGCCAGATATCAGCTGAAAATCAACAAAAAGAAGACTAAGATATTAGTTTGCAGCGAAAGAGAAGGGACTGAGACAAAGATTAACCTAGGAAAGCATAAGCTTGAAGAGGTGAAAGAATTTTCTTATCTGGGAAGCCGAATTACCAACGATGGACGAAGCAAGAAAGAAATAGTCCATAGAATATATGTAGCAAGTGAAGAGGGCTTTCGACAAAAAGAAGAATCTTCTTACAGCTGAGAATACAAGCATAGAAGTAAGGAAGCAATTCATCGCATGCTACATATGGAGTGTGATTCTCTAAGGAAGTGAGGCTTGGACGTTGACAACAGCAGAGAAGTCAAGAGTGGAAGCATTCGAAATGCGGTGCTGCCAAAGAATGATGAAGATTAAATGAAGTGACCGCGTAAGTTATTAGGAAATGCTAAGAAGAGTGGGAGAAAAGAGAAGCCTCCTAAAAACATTAAGCAGAAGAAGGGACAACTTAGTTGGCCACATTTTGAGGCACGATGGCCTGATGAAAACAATCGTGGAAGGACAGGTGGAGGGGAAGAAGGGCAATATAGGACAGGTTATAAAGGATGTAAAAGAGAAGAAATACGTCACAATGAAAAGACTGGTGGATAGGAGAGAGGAATGGAGAGCTGCGTCAAAACAATCTTAGCATTGAGGACTAGTGATGATGATGACATATCAGCAAACTGCATTTTAATGCTGCTATGAAAATATTAACAGACAATAGTTTGTCCAGTTGTAATTACTTCACCAGGTGATATTTATTGATACATGTAATTACTTTTTAATGGCTAGCGGGGATATCAATTTATGATAACACAGGATTATTTCTTGACATCACTATTCATCATTCGCAGCATTATCGAATTTTAATTCCTGAAGTGATATTTAAATGATATAGGTACATTTGCATCACATAGGGGATATGGATGTAAGCGTGGTATTCGTGCTTTTATATTGACATATTTTTGCCATGGAAACGACAAATGATGCCGCTCAGGAAGTGAAACAACATTTCCTCTTGGATGGTAATATAATTTGAAACAAAAAGAAGTCCTGGTATTTATTTACCTTGAGAAGTTGGAATGAGGAGCTGAGCACCTTGGATTCCTTGCACCAGCTGGCCAGAGGCCAAAATGAACTGTGGCATAGAGGTAGCTGCAGGAGGGGATGAGCCGGAATTCTGCTGAGATGCAAGAACCTGCCAGGCAACGTGGAAAATCCATCCATCAAGAGCAAGCGGTTGAAAAAAATCAGCCAACATTGAGTTTGAAATCTCTGGGTGGCATACACCTCACTGCTAAGTTCTTGAAAGTTTTCCTGGATATCAGACAATTATGTACTTATTCCGCTTATTTTTTATCAGTGAATGACCCGGGTTTCAATGAATTATCATCATCTTAAGGCGCAAATTATAATCGCACTCTGATGAAAAATAAGTGGTATAAGTAATTGTCTGATATCCAGGAAAACTTATAATGGAATACCACAAAGTAAATCAAGAATTAGTGAATTTTGTAAGTTCTTGAAACCAAAAGAGGAATTTTGAGGTATCTATTATATCCTTGTCAGAGGAACCTGTTCTCAATTCAGTATTCCATCAAGTCAAGGAATGGAAAATGAAAATGCTCCAAAAGCCATAATATATTATACTAGTGATTTTTGCGCTGTTCTGGGTTTATTGTTTTCATTTGTGGGGATGGAGCAAGAGCACAAGCACAGACTCACACTATCCACTCCCACTCATGACTAAATACAAAATCGTGTATGCTTTCCGTGAATCAGCAAACACACTGCCACAGGAAGGTTAATTTCTTCAGGGTTCCCGTCTCATGCATTAACTATCTTACATGGGAACCTGGCAAAAATGGCCACGACAAAACTTGCAGAAATCTCTGCAGAAACATGGATAAGTGTGGTTGCATTACCTGCTGGGAGATGGCAGCAGCGGCTGCATTGTTGGCTGACAAGTGGTGGTGCTGCAATTGTTGGAGGGGACTTGAGTCCAGGGGCACAGGGCCACAGCTGGTGGGGATGGAACCTGAAATGAAACAAATGTCGCAATAACAATTATCCTGCAAGCATTTATTTAGGACCATGGATATGGACCATAATGACTGTACATATACGTATATGTACTATAATATAATGCCAGAGTGTCCAAGTGCTGCAAATTCTAAAATTCTCTGAGGTTTTCCCGAATATTCATTTATAACTTTTTTCTCATTAATTAATTATTTGAGAAAGCTATGAATAGGTTATGAAGAGTATACATATATTCCTTCTAATTAATTTATTTGTATGATTGTGCTTAAGGTGCCATGTGAATGAATGAAGGAGTGTATTTGCCATAATAGTTTGTTTCACTTGGGCTCAGCATGCCCCAAAACGCATGTACCAGTCTCTTTCCAAATATCGTGTGAGTGTGTATCTTTCCTTTCATCCTTGTGTCCTCATCCATTTCTTCTGCTGGTGAGTGGTGAGCTGCCCCAGTGCCATCTTTGGTCACTCTTGTGAGCCAAAGCAAAGGGAGTGTTCTTTGTATAAACTCCCGCCGAAATCATGGAAAATCTAAGCTTCCTGGTAGCCCAACTGGTTAGAGCACCAGGCCGGCAACCAGGAAGTTCTGGGTTCCTGTCCCAGTCTGGCCACATTTTCACCCTCGGAGGTTTTTAAGGTTGCCCACGACAGAGGATTAAACATATACATCTTGTCAATTATTGATCTCTGAAGGACATATGCGACATGCCCTTCCATCTGAAAATTTCTGTCTTTTCCAGCATCTCCTATGTCCTCTTGGAAGATAAATTATCAACTATGGAGCATTGGCGCTGACTCCATGGGGCCTGAGGGGGCCCGAGCCCACTCAAAAATTCATTATGGGTGTGAGGAAAAATGTGTCAGGCTTGTCAATTTTCCCTGTAGAGTCCAGATATTGAGATTCAAGTTATCAGGGTTCTAATGTTGATCATATGACTCTTCCAAAATGCTTAAAATGGTACTTAAAGCTCACTACTTATAAAATTTCCTAGGTCGAGATCCCCGGTTTTGCCCCCCCCCCCAATATTTTTTGTAAGTCGCCATCCCTGCTATGGAGTGAAACTAAGAGGGCAAGGGAGACTTGTCAGAAAAGACAGTGGATATGCGTACAACGCCACTCACTTGGTCACCCTTCAAAACCTTTATTTGGGGACATCAGTTTCCCTGATACTTTAAGACATACCTCTATGACCTTTAACACCTATTACAACTCTCGGTGGTCAATCAATCTACAATACGGATCTATGGACTGCAAAAATGACTTTGGCACCCTCTATAACCTATGGTTGGACACGATGGTTGTCACGATGTCCTGACGTTTACCTCTATGACCTTTGACCTCTGTATTAACCTTGGAGGTCAATTAGTCGATAATACTAGTATCATGATAATACCATTGCCTTGGGCACCGTTTAGAACCCATGGATCGACACCTGTGTTGTTATTCTATCCTTTTTGCCACCCTTATATGACCTTGACTGCAACCTTACTAGGTCAACGGTTAAATTTTCGTAAATAAAAGTGTTATTCTTGGTTCTCTTGTGTCCGAAAACCTAAGAATTGACATCTTGGTCAATGAACTTTAGACTTTTTTCTATCTTGACTTTTTTAACACTGAAACCCCATTAGACAAATTCAAATTTTTTGGTTTGGACACACATTGTGAGGTCAAAAGGTCAAATTTGTAAAATTTTGCTTGGAATCAACAAAGCTTAGGACCTTTCCCCATAAGTGTGCCAATTTTCATGACGATTGCTCGATGTGAAGTTACTAAAATTGGGGGTCAAAAATGCACATGATCCGTAGGACAGTCTGTATTTTAAGAATGATAAGGATTATTTTTTTACCCACATGTTTGGAGGAAATTAAAACAAAAAAAGCATGATACTTATCTTTAAAATTTTGAGACAAAATCATACTCGTGAAACTTCAAATCATCTGATGAACTTTCAGTTTTACTTCCAGACAACAGCATTTTCTGATCATCGTGTAAGATAAGATTAAAAAACATGAAATAAAGGTTTTATAACAATTGTATACTGTATTACTTTGTTAAATACTTTGTGGTTGTTATTTTTTGTCTACAATTTTCCTAATTCATTTTCCAAGCCATAAGGATGAAAATATGATTGCTAATTAGTTTTAAAACTTTGGCAAATAACTAAATACTATTTTGTACATCAGCCCTCAAGATAAATAAAGACATACCAATGAAAAATAGATTTCAAAAATTAGACAAAAAAAGACACTGGCACCAGCAAAAAAAAAGAAAATGAAAAGGATGCACTGAACATTAACTGACAAAATTTTCTTTCGGTGTCATATAGAAAAGATAGGACGCTTAAGTTGAGGTAAGGAGAAAGGGGTGTGGAAAGAAGATGGCATCCTCTGCATTCAAGGGAAATCGGTGGAAGATGTTCATAATTTCAATGAAAGTAGCGCAGCAGACATTTAAAGCTTACGCAGGTTAGATTCCTTTTTCAGGGAAGGGCCTTGTGCAAGAGGCTGCCAAGGGTAGTTGTCACATGTTTTTTTAGGGATGGGAAAAAAATTAAGTTGTTTTCTTGCTTGATGTTCCACTGGCTACAGGTCCACAAAACACGAGAACAAGGAGCAAGGCTTGGAAAAATCGTACCTTTGGAGTTGTGAATAGGGTGGTTTCCTATTATTTTTTTATTGCCTAAATCAAAAGATTATTACTCCTGGAGTACGCATTTCACGCTCTTAGATTTTTTAATCACAATATTTATTTTTCGCGATTAAATGAAAAGTGAAAATTTTCAAGCGCGCGAAAACGCGACGGCTAAGTATGAATGCTGTGACAATCCCGTGTGACGTCAATCTGGTTCCCGCTGCCGCAGAGTGAGGTGACCTTGGGGCGAGGATGTTTGCACCGCTGCGATGCATGCTGCTAGCAGGTAGCAGAGTGCCATGGTAGCAGGTAGTGCTAGGCTTAAATAAGGACTATTAATACCATATCAGACGAAGGAAACTTTCCGACCTTAGCCAGTTTTAATAGGTGATTATTAAGACATGTTTCCCTGAGGTCTGTGCCTCATGCATGCAATGGTAATCTCAGAGAATGTAAAACTCCTATCTACTCGTGTAGAAACTAGGACACTGTGACGTCACGTGGAGTGGCATCGCATGGGCGCCAATCTGGCCTTTTTCAAATGAGGTTAAAATTGACCGTTAACATTCGCCTAAACTGGGATTTCTAACACAAAATAATTTGTATATTATGAATACACTAATGGTCGGTAATGAATCGCAATCAATGCCTTTCTTTGATGAAGGAAACTACCCTATTATAATACAAGTTTAATAAAGTTCCGCCACTGTGAAGGAAGGAATGCTACGAATGCACGCTAAGCATGGGCGTAAGCTTCACCAAAAGCAAAAAAGTGCTCATTACCGGAGGATCCGACGCTGAGGTTGAGGGGGCTGTGCGCGGCCGACGCCGCGACGGCGTTGACGAGCTGCGTGGCGGCGGCGGCGGCGGCCGACGAAGGGCCTAGGCTCGCCGCGATGCCCTGCAGCCCTGCGGCCAGCGTGGCCACCTGCGGAAGCCCCTGCAGCGTCGCCAGGTTCTGCAAGTTCTGCAGGTTCTGCAGCGTCACCATGCCAGCCACTGTACGGAGGAAGAAACACACCCGCGAAATAAAGTTAGTAGAAATAAATCGATAGATGAATGACAGTAATACTTACACTGTAAAAAATTATTATTCAACCCGAAATTCGTAAGTATAAAGGCCGATTTACACAGTACACGGAATTGCGCAAACTGACGTACGTACGAAGGCGCAATCAAAATTCGTCGTGTAAAGCGGTGAATTGCTAGAACACATGCGAGAATGCGTGGACGTGAGATGGCAAAATAGCCCCTGTTCTGATTTCGTTCATGCATTCGCGCAATTCCTCGCCATTTTAGAAATTAATGCAGCTCTAACCTGCGCAATTCCGTGCCCCGTGTAAAACGGCCTTTAGATAATGTTCAACTCCTATCTACTCGTATAGAGACTAGGTCCCTGTGACGTCACATAATAGGCTCCAGGGGCGCAGCTAGGAATTAAGGCGGGGCGGGGGGGGGGGGGGGGGGCGGGGTTTAGGCACAGCTAATACTGGGGTGTCTGGGGGTGTGGAATACCCACCAGGGGAAGCGGGAGGTGCGGGGGCACTCCTTTAAAAATTTTCAAAATAAAGGGTTCAAAATGGTGAGTTTTACGGCTTTCGGAGGCGTGTTTTATTAATATATTCACTATTCTGTAAGTAATATTAATCCGATTAAGTAAAATGGATTAAACTTTTAAAAATTTCTGAGCTCTGGGGGGTTTATCCCCTAACCCCCCCCCCCCTCGCTGCACCCCTGATAGGCACACCAAAAGTTACACAGAATACCAAGTTGTTCTATGACAAACTTATAAAATTAAGGAATATAAGACACTACAAAAAAATGCGAACACCAAGGGGTCTAGTCATTAGTATTTACAAAAAAAGTACAAATTTGGGCATAGGAGGAATAGAGAAGCATCATATGGTGGAAGGAAGGGAAACAAGCAGGCTACTGTGATAGTATGTGGGATGCAAAATGCAGAAAACAAAGCAATAGACATCAAGGAAAGATTCAGTTAGGGAAAATAGACATTTGCACTTTTGAATAACTTGTTATGGAACCAGAAAATATCCAATGAAAACGATTAAAGGATACACAACACAATAGTGAAAAGGATAGTAGCTTAGAGCTGTGAAGTAGGTACGCACAATGACGAAAATATTCGATTACATTAGTGTTGAGGACAGAAAATCTAAAAAAGATGGAATCTGATAATCTGAATTTATGTAAGGCGTTAGTAGAAGACGAAATAAGAATTTTATTATTTATCTTATTTGTTGAAATTCGTTCAAGCTTGTACATTTTTAGGTGACACAGATATAAAGGTACACAGGTGGCACACGGCCGGTCGGACGGCGTACTTTATATGCCACGGGTGTCGGGTTCCTCTGCCGATCTACAAACATTGCTACAATACTTTGTGCTTTAAAAATCGCACTATAGACAGCCTAAATAACATTGTAACAATACACAAGGGCATTCAAGAAAAGCGAAGCATGAGGTACACGGCCGGTTCGCACTCGTTCGGAGAAAGTCCATGGAGGCATATAACCATCATTTTCGAAGGAATGAAAAAAAGTGTTACCTACGGCGATTTATTTACTCTTGGTTTTTCACGTCGCGACATATATTACGTATCATATTGCGACCACTTCGCTTAATTGCACATAAAAACACCTCAACTATTCCTTTGTTTTCCATGTTAAATGCTGAAATATGTTACTGAATTCCATGGCTGTAACATATTTTACTATTTTTTTACATTCAACCAAAAGTACTAATTTGGCATTGAAACTGGTTATTTCTCGCGTGCTATTATTGCTAGTTAATCGTATCTTTAGAGTGGATATATACCTGACCAGAGCGTAACGAGGAGAAAAAAATAGATAATTTACCGAGGAGTCGTAAAGAGAGATTAACAAATGATGATGAAGTATTTATAAAGAGCAGTTAGCTGTATATAAAAGTCTGAGTTAATCATAAGAGGAGCATTTAAAAACTTTTCTGGTGCAAAATACGTGAATAACATCAGATGCTGAGTCAATAAATATTAATTCTGCTTATTCTATAAGTGGAGAGCATATACTGTCCTGCACAAGGATAACCAAGTAAAGGCCTGGGACATAATTTGCTAGAAATTACTATAACACGCTGCGCAAACTATTTGATACCACACAGGGGCGCAGCTAGGAATTAAGGCTGGGGGGGTTTATGTGCAACTAATACCAGGGTGTGTGGGGGTATGGAATACCCACCAGGATAAGCGGTAGGTGATAGATAACTTGCGGAATTTTAAGATAAATGGTTCAAAATGGTGATTTCTTACGGCTTACTGAGGAATATTTCATTAATCCTTACACTATTCTATTACTAATATCAATCCAGTTAAGTAAAATGGAATAAACTTAAAAATTTCTGTGAGCTCTGGGGGGGTGGGGTTTAACCCCCAAAACCCCACCTGGCTGCGCCACTGATACCACACTATGCTTTTACATTATACTCTAAACGCCCGACAAACAGTATTGTTCACCAGGAACATATATTTTGAACTGTTCTTTTTTACTAAACAGGATCAAAGTGAACGGTCCATCAAAATGAAGACCTGTGGGAACTAACTAGGCCTCACTTCTGTACTCACCCGCGCCGTTGATCTGAGCGGCTTTGGCGGCGTCCAACGCGTTCCCCGCACCGTTGATGGAGGCGCCACCAGCGCCCTCCATCGCCATGGCGAGAAGCTGCTCCTGGTGCGGCGAGAGCCGGTGGTGCTTGTGGTGCGGGTGCTTGTGCGGCAGCCGGTGCCGGTGGTGCCGATGCAGGTGATGGTGGTGCTGGTGGCGCTTGACGGTCGCCGCCTCGGCGGGTGCGGCCGGCGCCTGGTGGTGGTGCAGGGAGGAGTTGGAGGAGCAGGAGGAGGCGGAGGAGGAGAGGGAAGAGGGGGGGGAGGCGGCCGCCCTCCCCCCCACCCCCTCCTCCTCCTCACCCTCGTCGTCGTCCTCGTCGTCATCCTCCTCCGCCAGCGTGATGATCGGCTCCGGCGGGAGAGAGCGGTTCTGGTCCGAGGAACTCTCGTCTTGGCTCTGAAACAATCAAAACAGGAGATAAACAGACAGTGCTCCACTTTACCATTACATGCAGTCAATCCCCCGACCGAAATGACTCACGTGTGAGCTCAGTTTTCCATTTAAAACCAGTAATTTATTTGTAAACTAGAAAAGAGCCTTGTGTAAGAAGGCACTGGAATTAAAATTGAGGAAGATATTGGTGAATGCTATGTGTGGAGTGTGTTTATGTATGGATGTGAGACTTGGACGATGGGGAAGAGAGACAGGGACAGGATTGGGGCTTCTGAGATGTGGGTTTGGAGGAAGATGGAGGGAATACGGTGGACGGATAGTTATAAATGAGTAAGTGTTAACTAGGATAGATGGGAAAAGAACATTGATGGACAAAATAAATCAAAGGAAGGGTAAGTGGCTGGGACATTTGATGAGAGGGAATGGAATTTTGAAAGTAGCTTTGGAGGGAACGGTGGAAGGGGTCAGAAGAAGGGGAAGGAGAAGGCTGAAGATTATCGACAACGTAAAAATTGTAAGATACGGAGACTTGAAGGAGATGGCCGGAGACAGGAGGGAATGGAGACGGCATTGGCGCGGGGGACCTGCTTACGGGCGGAACACCACAAGATGATGATCATTTATAAAAATAGAAGACGAAATAAAGGGATGGGAACAAAAACACATGATGAATCAGCCGGCGCACAGTGGATCAGAAAATCAGGAATAGACCCTAAATTTGACAGGCATGGGGATAAGGAAAATCCCTACCACTTCTATTAATGAAGTAAGCAGGTGCCTAGAATAAATTTGTCGGCACGGGTCGTCAGTCTGAAATTAAGCTCACCCGAAACGACTAGGCTATCTCTCCACTTCACCTCCGCCATTACTCACATTTTATTTCTGTAAACAGATGCAGTAAGAAATAGTTGTTTCCAAGCTGATATAAAACAACGGGTAAGTTTCGTAAGTAAAGCAATTGAATTATTACGTAAATTAAAAACTTTGTAAATTTCATGCCTCAAACCTTCAATGTTATTTTGAATGATTACAATAAAATGAGAAAGTATAAAACAAACTGTGAGATATGGTCTGTTGGGGTAATAACATACGGGTTTTCCTACATCTAACCCTGTGAAAACAACTAATTTAGGCTATTATCCAAAGACTAAGCTCCAAAATACATATTCGATACTGGGCAGAAGTTTGAACATGCTTTAAAAATGAAGGTCGTCTTCAACCCATCTTCTGCTTATTCTGTATCATGCGTATAGCCATCACAAAGAACTTTCAACAAGTACTTTTGGAGAACATATCTGACAACTCGTTCCCATGACGTTATAAATATCATCCTCGATATTCACCAAGAATCATTTGTTGGCTCAACAAGAATGCGACTAATGCGAAGAAACGACTAGTGGCGAGGCCACTATCGGCCACAAATAATACAGCTGAGTCGTGAAAGTTGCCAAGAATTAACAATAATAAACCGCATAGTAATATTGTAAATTTTTGTTTCTATTGATTTACTAAAGAAGGTGTGGCATTAATTTTAACATGCTGAATTTAAAAAAAAATCAATGAGGGCAAATTTTGCGAAATTTGTTCAACTTCGAGGCCAAGTAATTAATTTAAAAAATGTACCGATGAAAAACGGTTTTTGTGAAAAAATGCACTAAAGTATTGACAACATCAGTGCAAAGTTTCAATTTCTGCACTAAAAATAATCTATTTCCAGGTTTTGTCCATCTTTTTTCGATTTCAGCCCACTGTGCGTCGCGACGTGTCAGCGGAAGTGAAGCTATAACCTTTTCTAGAGCCCAAGATGAATTCCTAAACATTTTTCACCGAGAAAACCTTCCGCTACAAATTAACAAGTAGATATTGCCAGCCACGGAGGCGGCAAGGCAAAGCCTCGAGACTTGATTTTAACGCGTAATTTTTCCGTCAGAAAATGAGCATGATGACTCCGTCGAATGGGAACATTTTCCCACACGCTTTCACTCGCACGCGCGTATTTTTAGCGCGAGCGACAGGTGGCCGGCGCATTCAATCGGGTGTCGCACAGGAAAAACGGCCCATTTCACCGTTCAAAATCGCGAGGACCGAAAAATATCCACGAGGAAGACAATGTCGTCCAAAAACCCCAGTAGGGTGATTTCCTATTATTCTTTTATTGCCTAAATAATGCTTTGATATGGTAATATGTTGATCCCGACATGGAAACCAGATTCCTCGATGCATGGCATCAATTAATAATCTTGACAAATATTTTCAGTCCAACTGTAGCCGGGAATCGTTTTTCAATGCAAAGAAAAACATTTTTGTGACTTTTGACCTTGAATCAAACTTTTTGCACACGCGGGATCGATAGGGACTTTTCAGGATTTCATAAGAGTGGTTTTCCTAGCGTTCCAGTAAATTTTCAGCTTTTTGGGAATTTATGCAAGGGTCAGTGACTACTTTGAACGGGATATGAGGTCCAACGTGTCCACCAAAAATCCAAACGATAATTAAATGCGTATGATATATTTCATTGAAATGTTTATGCGCCCGTTTTGTTTTTAGTAAAGATGGTGCTGTACATTTGTGGAGACTCGCCGAGAACCGTACCGGAAGAGCTGAAAGCAGCAATATATACCGGTTATTCAAAGGAACGGATTTTTCGGTCACCGTGACAATGCACTACCAGTGGCGGCTCGTGAGTCAAATGCTGGGAGGGGCACACTCCACCGGGGGTCAACATTTTTGAATATATTGTGTATTTTAGTGAGTTTTTCAGGCAATCTCGAGACCACTAATACACAAAACAATCACAAACACTAAAACACTAACAATCGACTAACAACTCGATTAACTCAACTACAACTAGGGCTATTTACATTAAAAACAATTTACACATAATAAGTCAACTGGTCACCAAAACAAGGTAATCAGCAACACTGCAACACCAACATTATACGGCCTCCGGGTGGCGCGGCGATGTCAACTCACTAGATTAGTCGTTCTGCGCATGCTCGGGCGGTGTCCCAAGACTTCCATAAGGCACAAGGTTAGACGCGTCATAGCACCAGCAGCCCCCACCACTAACACTCTTCATGTAACTGCATGGTGTTGGATAGGGACGTTCTGTCCAGCGCCTCACGGCTACAAATACGAACTTCTCGTGCTATTTTTGCGTGTTTTTTCCTACATTTTCGATGCATGCGATTGAAAAAACACCTTAGTAAAAAGATGTATGATTACAATTGAATGGGTGCTTAACTTTATTTCCTTTTTCAAATCTTTGGGAGGGGCGGCGTCCGAGAGTCCTTATGGGCAAGCAGCCTCTGTGCACTACTTGCTGTTTAAAAGCTGATCAGCGTGAGGAGGTGAGACGAAATGGACGGAAAAAAATATTAAAGGCACGCAAGAACCAATCGGAGATTTTTTAATTGCTGAATTTTAATATCGACGTAAAGGACGACTCACTGGTGATATATTGGGAAGAGACCACGGTACCTCCGTTTATATCTGCCCTTAGCGCTATGGAAATTCAAAAATCTTTTGAAAAACTTTCAAATTTGAAGTAATATATTCCATTTATTAAACATGCGGTCGAGATATTCGTGAAGGAGGTCAACCGAACTTAGTTGACAGCAGACAAAGACGACGAACAACACTGACATAAGAAATACAGTCTGGAAAGCAGATGATTGCAAAATTCTTTGCGATTTTCTTCCACAGACGATGCTATAAACATCAAATATTAGATAGAATAACGAAAGAAAAAGCACTTGGTGAGAATTTCGGTGCATTTGAGGCGTGATGAGGGCGAGCGGGGAGGGGACGCGAGCGCCCTTCACCCAAAATTCATTTAGTCACACCTGTCGCACAAAATCCTGAATAGAAGTGCATATCCAAAGTTCGCACACCTTTATAGCCTCTCGAGAGGCCTCTTCATAAACCATAGGCTCCTTTCCGGCATTCTCGGATCTAAAAATATTTCATCACTTCTCTAAAAGTTGGTAACATCGATTTGTTGAACGCCGACGAGGCGCCAAATAAGGAACAAGTTGCCTCATTACGCATCCTTTTTTACCTTCTACCATCTTCCAATTTGTACCATCAAAGATGAACGCCCTCCTACCAGCACACGCAGGATGAATTTTGGTGCATTCGGGGTTTGGGAGGGGGAGAAGCGAGCGGGGAGGGGACGGGATCGGCCTACTGCTCTTTAATCCACGACGTTGCGTGGGCGTTGGAATATTTTCTTGGCGGACGCGGCATAAAATTAGGCATTTTGTGGCTAAACGGTGGCAGATACGTCAAAATGCACGAAAGTTTTGGTCCTGTAGGTCAGCAACTTGGCAAAATCTATTGGGAATGACCATAAAATATTAAATTTTCCGAATTTTGACATTCCCCCCATAAATTGCATTTGAGCGAGGGTCAGGGGTTCACGTAGAGGTCTCAAATTTTCAGGCCTTATTTTTTATTAGTCCAACTTTTTTTCAATGTGCCGGATGGATTTGAAAAAAATTGATTTTCCGATCCGCCAGATTGTACAGCATTCGAAAAAGACAAGGATGACGCCGACGACAACGATGATTAAATACATGAAAGTACTCAAAAATTTATTTTTATCTGTGTTTCTATAACTTTCATTTTTGTCTATGTACGTAAATATTTTGTGCATGTTGTTAATGTGTAAATTTACTTTTTTCCCATTCATACCTATTTAAGTAGTTTATTAGAACTGCAATGTTATATGGGGTTGTTTTTTAAGAGTTGAAAATTTGTAAAATGAAATTAGTACATATTAGTATATAATATCCTTACAATGAAACACCATAACGAATAATTTTTTTAGGTTAAATAATTTATTTCATTTACCCCTAATGAGGGTTGATTTTTAAAGGTAGAAATATTCTGAAACTATGTTTCAAAGTATAAAACAATCAATATTTAACTAATACAATCTAAATGTTACCCATATAAAGCTTTAAAATGTAGTTTTTTTTTTAACTTTTTGCATGTATGGGGCAATTTTCACCCCTAAGAAATAAATAGCACACTATATAGATTTTGAAGTAGAGGGTAACATTAACCTAATCCTAAATTTTTTTGTGAATCGATTTAGTTCAAAAAATTTCAAGGTGCTGCACTTTCTTGAACTTGATTTCCTGGACTAATGAGCCATAATTAGGGATGTTAACCGAAATTTATCTCAGTGACAAGTAATCAATAAATTTACAAGTTTTCATTTCTACACCTCAGGAGTGTAAATACTAGTGATGGCATAAACGACTCTTTTTGTGGGGCTTCCTCACCGCTCACAGCACACTCCAGAGAGCCGCTCGCACAGTGCGACTCAACAAAGCGCTTCTATGTTGAGGGGAGGGGGAAGAGGGGAGTGGAGAAAAGGGGAAGAGGGGAAGGTGGTGATGGGGGAATTTCTGAACGAATATTTAAAATGCAACATTTCCTAGATCACAATTTGAAAAATTGGACTCAAATCAATCACGTATTGCATAGTCACAATGTTTAACAGGTGATATAACTGAGGAACCATTTCTGCCGATACGTGATATCTTCCATCGATGACGGAAAATGTATTCCGTCTCCTGTGCTTAGAGATGACGACAATTTAAAAAATTCTGTTCTAACAAAACATTCTCTCCGAAACTACATGGTCATGTTAACAATTAATTTCCTCGATTAATCTTAGTTGTTTGTGTTAAAACAAATTTTCATTTTCGTCATATTATTTTCAATAATTTGCCGTTGGCGAAAACTTTTACGTGAGCACCTTCCACCATTTTCCCTCACGACGCATGGCATTGATGCATGAGATAGAATTACGATAGGGGCCACATGAGATTCTTTATAGTAATACCCAGAAAATGAATCAGAAGATTCTTTCAAGCGACGTGAAAATGTGAGCTGTGGGCTACCCGCGAAAAGTGCCATGTCCTTCCTTTGACCCGCCAAACGTGCGATGAGCTTCGCACAGAAAATATTTGTGGAAGGAGTCGTGTGCGCATGGCGTCCAACTTCCACCGCACACGACTCCCAACACGCACAGTGTGCGCTGAGGGAGTTGTGAGCACTTCGAGTCTTGTCTTCACTTCACACAATTCCATCGCATACTGTGCGCGAAGGGAGCCGTGTGCGCATGGAGCCAGGACCACCTAGATACTGATGCCTCATTCACATTACGATAGTTCCAGCGATTGTCTGAACTATCGTGCATTCACACAACGATGGTTAAAACCTGTGCTGCCCTCTAGTGCTGACATCTGAAGGGAACGGGAAATTGACGGTTAGCAAAGCTGTTGAAGTATGCAGGGACAAGATATCACTGTGTTCAACAGATGTATCCGCAGTCGGCCTGCAAATGTGCGGCCCCCCACCGTGCTTTAAATATGGGCTTACAAATATCGTCACTTGCGGCGCACATCGTCACAGCGAACCTTAATTTCACTTTGGAGAAATAAGCCACCATCAAGGCTTTCTACTGTAATTCATTTTCGTGATCTTTCAAATTCATAACATTAGAATGCTTCTTCTCGCGATTGTAAATACGTAAGTATTGCCTCAAGACTTACCTATCTATATTTTACTATCATATCATAGTATAAGTAGTATTATTATATTATATCATTATAATAGAGATTATATTGAGAATACATGGATTGCTCTCACCTCACCGCTGCCCCACGGGCAATAAAAAAAATCATTAAAAATGGGCTCAATGTAGCGACAAGCATAAAGCTTCAACCGACGGATTGGTACTTATGAACGATTCATTGGACATGAACAAAATCGCGAGAAGCGACTTGAATCGAAAGTCTCGTTATAATTAGGGATGGACGGATCCTGGATTTTTTCGGATCCGGATTCGGATCGGATCCTTGATTTTTGGAGCCGGATCTTTCGGATCGGATATTTTCGGATCCAAGTGCATTTACAAATTCCTGACGCTGAGATTCCCCCGATGATTGTTCAATCTCTTGGGTAGAGTCACTCTATATGCCAGTCGTATTTTGCTATTTGTATTTTCCACGGCTGAAATTCTCCTACGTAACCTCTGCGAGAGCTTTCAAACAAAACGGTTTATGAGTAGGACAATAATCGCATGCGACGGCGCATTCGAAGATAGAATCGGAACTATTTCCACCCTTATGGGGTTGCATTCACTGAAGCTATTATTTAAAATTTCGGATCCAGATCCGATGTCTTCCGCGACTTTGGATCCGATGTATCCGATGAAGGGCAATATCCGCGGATATTTGGATCCGAGGTATCCGATCCGACCATCCCTAGTTATAATGCGCTGGTATCTAGAGCAATTGCTGACGTGAAAACGATAAATCCGGGCGGATGGTGAGTTAGTTCGGTAAATGAGAGAGTCCTCCTACGGGAGCATAAACATCACGGGAACCGGAGAGACCAGTTGGACGGAGCAATGAACCAACGCCCACTAGAACGCGCGGCGTAATCGCCAGATTCCAAGTTAACCCGTTTCGAATTCATTTCCACACACTCAAAGTTTTTACCAGAGTTAGGGCAGATATCTGCTGGTGATCGATATAAAAAAACTGCCAATATATATGGGCAATTCCATTTGTAACGGAATTACCTTTAGAGAAAACTATGCCATAGTTTCGATAAAATTGTAAAATACAAAAAATGTCAAATTCTAACTTAGCATGATCAAAAAACATTTACGAAGATGATTTTCATGCACAGAAACAAAATTAATTATGGAAATACCCTATAAATATGCCCAAAATTAGCATGTGACGGAATTACTCCCAGGTCAACCTCCGATGTGTAATATTTCAAACATCTTCAGAACTCTGTGAATCGACGTATAATTTGAAAAATTTTAATAAGGCTCCGAATAATGTTTCAAATACATATTTCATAAAATAAAATCATTCAGCCGTAGATTTATCAAGAGAAAATATCTATAGCCTAAATATTAATTTGAGATATAAAGTTGACATTTTCATGGAAATATCCATATATAGGCAGTCGAAGAAAGGAGACAAAAGTAAACAGTTATCTAGGAAATAAAAATCTTGACGATGCGACGGATTGAAAATGGAAAAATAGGAATTGGTAATTCCACATAAATGTATTAGGCGACATAGGTTTCGAAGTATCACATCCTCATCAGGAATACACGCGCAATGGCACACACGACAGTTATCTTATCAAATATTTTCTCAGTCGCAACCAAGGACGGTTTAATAAATTAATGTGAAAATCCCAAGTCAGAACTTTTAAATTTTAACAAGAAATTCAACCAAGTCCTGGCTGAGAAAACCTCGCTCAGAAGCATCAGAGTTTTATTGCCTATGAAACGGATCTGACCAGCGATGGACATAGCAAGAAGAATAACTCACTAGAACAGCACAAGCTAAGAGGGCGTATTACTAAAAGAGGAATCCACTTATAGCTGAGAATATAGGCAAAGACATAAGGAGCAATCCATCATATTCCACCCATGAAGTATTTCTTTTTATGGGATCAAATTTAAGACGCTGATAGCAGTGAAATGAATAGTGGAAGCATTAAAAATGCAATACTATGGAATAATGACGATAACCAAATTGATCGACCCATTAAGTAATGAGGAAATCCTTAGAAGACTGGGAGAAAAGAGATGTCTCCAAAAATCTACAAGAAGAACAAGGGACAACGCAATAGGCTACAATGATGGCCAGATGTAGGAGCGCAAGCTTATGGGAAGACAGGCTGAAAACGTAATAAGTAGCGATTGTTAAGGATGTGTGAAAGGAAAATAAATGTAAATATGAAAAGCGTAGCTAATAAGAGACCGATATGGAGAGCTGCGGTGTAGCTGACTGATCTACATCTACATCTACGAGCAACCTTATGGTGATCAATCACCACCATTCGGCATGCAAGAGGATTTCCGCATGCACACCACACAGTCATGAAAATGTTAAGCATACGAAAAAATTATATTTCAAATTCATGCTAAAGCAAAACTTGTCAACAATCCGTGATGTCACCAATGGGCCTATGAAGCTAAAATATACTAAGCATGCTGTTAGAAATACTAGGAAAATTCAGAAAGATGCGTTAAGGAATGCATAAGTCAATAGGGTGCACTACAAGTCAACTAACCTATTAGTAAGTTATAACGCTGTCGCTACAGCCTCTTATCGATTGTGAAAAAACGACATTCTGAATCTATTTTATCTAAGGTCTCCATTACTTTTAATGATCTGATCTACCGAAGCATGTCGGCGTTCGTAAGATAAGCCTAACTTCTTTGGAAAAAACTACTCTTGAATTTATATAATAGGGTAAGTCTAGTTTTCGGCCTACGGTCTGAGAGAGATTCCCATTCGAATTGTTCTAAGAGGTCAGCAACACTAACAAGACTATCGTAACGACTTTTCACGTACCTGGCAGCTATTCTCTACTCTATTCCAACTACGTTTTTAAGCCTGTTTCATGAGGATCCCAAAAACTGGCAGCGTATTCCAAATGGGGTCTTACGAGGGAGAAGTGGCTAATTTCTCTCACTTTGTCGTCGCAATTTTCTAGCATTTCTTTGACAAGACCCGATTTACGATTAACTTCACCTGCTATTTCCCGAATGTATTTATTCCACGCTAGATCATTATTGAGTCTAACTCCTAGATATTTCACAGTCTCTAATTGGGTACCCTGAATGAAATGTCTCCGTTGTGGAGAGTTATTTTTTTCCAGAAATTCATTACTAAGCAGTTACTTTCACATTCAACTGCAACTTCCATTCATCGCCCCATGCTTGCATTGCAGTAGGGTCGTTCGTTAGTTCATCCCTATCTTTACTAGAACGGATTTACTGTAATATACCTAGAGGATGGTTTTAGCATCGTTATAACTTGCCTTCCGTGGAGTACCATAAAGTAAGCATACGGTTCGATGCAAGGTTTTAAGGCCGTTTTACACGGGGCACGTACTTGCACAATCTGACGTACGTACGAAGGCGCAGTCAAAATTGCGTCGTGTAAAGCGGTGCATTGCTAGAACACATGCAAGAATGCGTGGACGTGAGATGGCAAAATAGCCCCTGTTCTAATTTCGTTCATGTATTCGCGCAATTCCACGCCATTTTAGAAATTAATGCAGCTCTAGCCTGCGCAATACCGTGCCCCGTGTAAAACGGCACATGGTTCGACGCAAAGTTTTACATTCCCTTCCTGTGAAGTTAAGTATTTTCACTCAAGACATACAGCTAGGAATTTTTATCAGTAGGATAAATAAATACAGTCAATAATTCTTTCAATCACGGTAGTAGATGAGATATAGCTTTCAGATGAGAAAGGGAGAAGACGGAGGGTACGAATGGAGTGAGAACTGAGCGGAGAGGGGATGTTAATTAAGTGAACAGTGTTAGAGGGGAGAATGTTAGGTAAACGAGGGAGAGGAAGGAAGAGAATGGGATTTTTAGGCAGAAAAAAAGTGAGTAGGCGTTAATGTGAATTGAAGTGGGAAGTCCATGAAGGGTTGGGAGACTCCCAGAATACTCCGTAAATACTCCATGTAAAACCACCTTAACCGGCAGAGTATTTTAATAAATATAAAAATTCTTCTAATAGATTTCCCTTCGTCCATATAATTCGTCTAAAAATAATGGTTTCAGCTAAAGAACACCAGTTTTTCTTCACATCATGTGCCTGGATTATTTCGTTGACGACCGGTTAAAATAAAAATGAATAGAGCATTAATATATCCAATTTTAATACCATTTTTACTTGAATGGAGTTAGTAATCGACGTTTATACGGATAACATCCGATTAGCGTCATCACGTACAAACCAGAGTAAGAAACTCATTAGGACAACTCTAGCTGAGTTTTGCAAGTTCTGAATAAAAACACATTCAACATGGCGCACAGTGAACCGACAGACGGGCAGTTGGCGAGGGCTCTCAAGTCGGATAGTCCAAAGTTGCCTCCGCCGAAATTCTGAAAAATTTATTGGAGCGTACATGCACTCCACGCAATATTTTCTACCATTAAAACACACAAATATTTTCTTACTTTTCATGGATATTAATCGTTACTTAAATTAAGTTTACTACTTCTTTACCACTACATTCTATTATTATAATTTATCATCGACCACATAAAGACGATGATGAAAGAGGATCCAGTGCAAATTCCTCATATCTCCAAAGAGAAAAATATATCACACGTGAACCAATATTTTACATTATGAGCTCATCCACTGATTACAGGATCGAAAGGTGTTGCCATATTACCGAGCATTTATTCCTATTACTGAGCCTGTATTCCAGACGAATACACCGTGTTTTAAGGACATTTATTGAACCTAAAGATGTTTTGGTCGGTCACCGAAACGTCGTGGTCGGAGTACTAACTCGGATGAAGACCCGAAAATAATGTAATCGCCCGGCCAGTGATCCCGCCATCTGCACCCCACACCCCGTCAGCACAAACCCCAACTCACCCACTCCACAAAGAGGGAGGGGGGAGGCGAAATTACCTCTCCGAGTTATTCATCGTTGCATTGGAGCCCCCCCCCCTGTTCCCACCCCCCAACTCCTCCGTGCCGTGATTAGCCCAGCACCTTATTTAAATGCAAATGAGCTTCATTTAGCCGCATTAATTCCAGCCCCCGCCCCCCGCCTGCCTGCCTTCCTTCCATCTGCCGCCCCTCAGGGCCCGGGGAAAGCCAGGGGGGTGAGAAGGCCTCCCCTTCCCCCCGGACCATCGCTAGGCGTCCCGAGACAGGCCGGCCACCAACAAGCGACGCCTCCCCACACACTGCAAACCATCCAACCTTCTTTCGATTGCCACTTCGCATTTCCATCGCTTTCGCAAGCGGCGTCGCGATGACTGCGGTGCGATCCGTTTTTCAACATTTTGAACGATAGTATTTGCAATTGAGAGGAATAGCATTTAAAAAAGTCATGGATTCGATGACTATCATCATCAGGAGCAGTGGTGCAGTGAGGGGGTGGGGTTTTCGGGGGATAATACCCCCCCCCCCAGAGCTCAGAGAATGTTTTAAGTTTAATCCATTTTACTTAATTGGATTGATATTGCTAATAGAATAGTGAAAGTATTAACAACATATCCTGCAGAAAGCCGTAAAACTCACCATTTTGAACCGTTTATCTTAAAATTCAGCAATTTATTAATCTCGCACCTACCGCTTATCCTGGTGGGTATTCCATACCTCCACAAACCCCGGGAATAGTCGCAACTAAACCCCCCCCCCCCCCAGTCTTAATTCCTAGCTGCGCCCCTGATCAGGATTATAAATTTTGATTAACAGTCCTGATCACAGCTCATTTCTCCAAAGTGAAATTCCGAGCGCTTTGTCCGCCAGCGACGACTTTTGTAATCCCATTTCAATGCGTGGTGGGTGACAACATGTACTTAAAGAGCAGCATTCCAGCATTCTCCTGTGCAGTATTCGAGGAAAATTTCCTCAGCGTCACCATTTTCCTTTCATTTGGTCTCGTTTTCATCCCCGATATTATTTTTTAAGTGTTTTAAAGTTCTAAAACTGCTGAGTATTCTCACGGAATATTTCAATTGAACTAAAGTCGCAAGTAGGTGACGACATAGACATGGTAACCACTGGTAACGACGGATCTGCACTTTTTCCGGCCCATTTGACGGCGCGCGCGGGTAAGTGCCTCGCCTTCCAAACCTAAGGTCGCGGGTTTGAGTTCCGCCTGTGTATCCAGGGAAAGGATAATTTTTATGGTAATACATATATGATAAAAGCTAGTGATAGATGGATTAAATAGTATCATAGGTACCATTATGCACAGTGAAAGTATAAACCTAAAGTAGTTGATATAAATCACAAATGTATTAAGGAGCCTGACATTTTCCAAGGGCGCCATCACAATCAAAGAAATCTAATGTTTTCTCCGTACATAGGCTAAGACGGCTACTCACTAGCTAGGTGATTAAACCCGATGCATCAGCCGTGAACCATGAGGACGGTGGGTCTGGATAGGTAAGGGTAAAGCTGTCACAAGACTAATCCAAAGGCTTCACACATCCATGATAAAGGGAATGGGTAGCACCGTCGTTCATTCCTCGAAATATGAGGGATCGTAACAGTTTATAAATAAAAAACGTTATCGCAGCACTCGCTTTATTTAAGCCTTGCAACAACACGATTATAGATATAAATTACCTAACGCGAAAGAAGTCTTGAAAAATTCTGGGAAGAGACGAGACAACTTAGTCGGGCACATCATGAAATATGATGACCTGAATGAAAACAATTGTCCAAGGTCAGGCGGAGGAATAAGGAACGGCTTCGAATGGTAAACAAAATTATATAAAGGGTATAAAAGTGAAAAAATAGACCAATACGAAAAAATTAGCATATGGGAAAACCAATCTTGCGATTGTCAACTTTTTCATTCCATACATTACGTTTTCAATTTTTATGACCTCCATACATATAACCATGGTTACATTTTTTCATTATTTTCTTATGCTTACGCATGCACAACATATACAAAGACTAGTAATTCATAAGAGTGTAAGTGCTACGTAATTTTTTTTACTTCGTGTCTTAAATAGGATACATAGGTAAGCCAATCCCATCGACAGCAAAATGGCTTTGTGTACTGATTTACAACCTGCTAGTTCTATGAGTTCCCACTAGATGGTATGGGGAAAAACTTCAAACCTCTGGATAACAAACAGACGAAAATGCTTACTGAAAACGTAAATTAACACTGACAACCTCATGAATTAATAGTCTTTACAAAATGACTTTACAAAATGCACTATTTATATTTTTCCAAGGTAGAAATGTATCAATAAGTCAAGTTATCAGCGAGATAATTTGCTTGGTTATTTTTACTTTAGGCTAGAAAAGAATAATGAATAGGAACGCAGTGTAGAATCACATTAATAAAATCGAACATTAAAATGCCATTCGCCGAGCTCCACTATTTCTTTCGACAAAAATTACGCGATGCAAAGTAGCAGAGAGGAGAATAGTAGCTAAGAACCCTCCCCTCCCCCACGCCAGACTCGCCTTGATTCCCCTCACCTAATTCACGGGCGCCCCATTATCACGTGAGAGGGGCGACCGCGATAAGTTCGGCCGCTGGCCGCAAGGGGCGCTCCAGAGAATACGCGAGCTGCTGACGGCGTGGTTTTCCCCCAAGACGTTTCTCTCGTACGACTCAAAACGAAAGCATTCGTTTGTGACGAAAGCAGAGCACGATGGGCGCATGTAGGTACACTGTGCATCGCGCCCTGCACATTGTACAGCCTACGACGAAGGCCGCCTCAACAGGCGTTCTGCGTTTACATAAAAAAAGTGAATGCGAATATGAATAGGGTAGTTTCCTGCATCAGAGAAAACGAAATTCATTGATTGCGATTCCTTACCCACCATTAGTGTATTCATAATATACAAATTATTTGGTTTTAGAAATCCCAGTTTAGACGAATGGTGGTCAATTTTAACCTCATTTGAAAAAGGCCAGATTGGCGCCCATGCGATGCCACTCCACGTGACGTCACAGGGACCTAGTTTCTATACGAGTAGATAGGAGTTTTACATTGTCTGAGATTACCAATGCATGCAGGAGGCACAGAGCTCAGGGAAACATCTCTTAATGATCACCCATTAAAATTACCTAAGTTCGGAAAGTTTCCTTCGTTTGAAAGGGTAATAATAATCCTTATTTGAGCCAAGCGCTACCTGCTAGCAGCCTGCATCGTATCAGCGCTCAAAGCCTCGCCCCAAGGTCACCTCACACGGCGACGACAGGAACCAGAATGACGTCACGCGGGGTTTACCAACATTCATGCTTAACCGTCGCGTTTTCGCGCGCTTGAAAATTTTCACTTTTTATTTAATCGCGAAAATTACATATTGTCATTAAAAATCTACAAGCATGAAATACGTACTCCAGGAGTAATAATATTTCGATTTAGGCAATTAAAAAATAAAAGGAAAACACCCTATTATTGCCGAGCATTTATAGTAAGTTCTTTTTTTGTTCGCGGAAAAAACGAATTCGTCTGCCTATCGTCCGAAAAAGTATCTCTCTTTAAAATATATTTTCAGTCGGACTTGAATGTGGTGAGGTTATAATATGGTGTTCTCCGTGCCGTTCCGAAAGATATCCATTCTTAATTGTTAGAGCAATCTAAGCCTAGCACGTAGCCCCCGAATCTCTAACGGCTCCCAGCTTGATTCGCTTTATATCTGTGTAACGCTTTCTGCACGCCCATAGCGTAGAATTGTTCTTAAAATTACGGGAATTTAAAGTAAAAATATTTATTCATTCGTCTGCATTAATCTGGTTGCCTCCAAATTGTCCCCAATGCATGTTAATAATCATTTCTTTCTTAGACTCACCGAAGGCTGTGAAATGTGAACTCAAAAAGAGAGTTCACATTTCACAGCACTTGTTACACTTTATTTGCTGATCATTCTTTTCTTTTGCAATCAATCTGAGATTCATTTCTTTTAACAAACCAATATATCCGAGCGTATAAAAACACGCCTAACTGTAGCGGCGGCCACAGACAAAGTAAAGAATGAATACAACTGCAAATTTTATTGCTCTTCAGGGGCACTAAGGCAATAAAATATAATTTTGGAAATTCAAAATTAAAAATTCCTGTAATTTTATGATCAGAAATCGTACGTTGGAGGGCGCTTCCCTTATTTATTTTAATTCTCATGTTGCCAAAAGGCGAGAGCCTGCTGGTAACAAAATGCTTTGAATAAATATCGGGACATCCGACGTTCGATTCTGAATCGATATATGAGTTGTCTGCGTGCGGCGAGGGAATCGACTCGGTGGCATTCGATTCGCGAGATGCGCCCTCTCCAATGCGATGTACAGAGGGGGGTTAATTCCACTGCTCTAGGGGTGGGGGTCGCGCTAGGATAGGGGGGGGAGGGGAGGGAGAAGGATTCTATGTAGTAGAGGACCCTTCCCCCTTCTCCTGCAGAAAGGAGCCCGTAGATGTATAGGCCCAAATATTCGAATTTCGATTGTCACCTGTTTGTAATTAGTACGCCTGTTTTTATGAACGTACTTATGAGGATATTATGATAATTTTATTATTAACGTTATTAGGGTTTCTGTTACATGGTTTGTACCGTAAACTTCAACAGTATAATTATGAAGCAATCGCTGCAGATGGCACATTTTATGACATTTAAATCATTGTAATAGAACGTAGTTTAAAGAAACGTGCGGATATATTTTTTATCTATCATTTTCCAGGTAATTTTTATCCTAGTGTACACTAATGCATTGATGTTTAAAACAAAAAAGAGGCCGACAAAATAAGACGTACGAACATTAAAATTGTTTATACATCCCGAACTCTGCCACGAGAATACCTACTATAGGAAGCGAAAAAACTATGTGCGGGGTTTCGGTGTTCATTGCCTTTGAAAATTCCGCCTTAAAAGGTTCTTAACCTTTCCCTAACCTACAAATATTTCAAATTTATTTGAATAACGCCTGCGACAAGATGTACAAGTTTAACTATACTGATGAACTCCGTCATCAGAATGCGATCGGAAGCGCGATTCGCGGAGTGTCGCTTGGCGGTGGCGCTTCGGCGTACAACACCTCGAAGGCAGCAGATCAGAGCAGCAGAACCCTTTGCTGCTTGTGAGTGCGCCCATAACATTCGTCCGTGTCCTGTGGGCTGGGGGTGGAGGGGAGGAGAGGGTCGGGGGGCAGAGAGAGAGAGCGTGGATGGAGAAGCGTTGTGGCGAAGATGCAAATGCGGTGAATTCTCGCTTCGTGGCGTCCGAATGAGAGGGGGGGAGGGACCCCCTTTCAGAGAAACCCTCTCCCCCCCCCCCCACACACACACCCCTCCACCCCCCACCTCCTGGCTGATCGATAGCAAAGGGAACGGACGGCGGCCTAAGCAATAGTGGTGTGCCGGAGGCATGGTAACCAGGGGACGTGCATGTGTGATGATCTGGGGGTGCGGGGTTGTCAATCAATATGGAGGGGCGCCTCCTTCTCCTGACAATTGAACTGCGACACCCCGCGTCCTTCTCTCCCCTCCTTCCTTCAACTTGTATTTCTCGCGAAAAGCGTCCATTCATCGCTCGGATGATCAGTCACTTTTTCAGCTTCGGCCGCTAGGCAAAGAGTAACGCGAATGCAGTGACTGTTCATAGTCTCCACTGATTTTTGTTCAGTCAAACAAATCCATTCACCTTAAATGGCGATGCACGAGTTGTTGGTGATACACGGATTTTAAAAGCGGTGGGAAATCCCGGAAGACTTTGAGAGAACTTTTTAGCCACTACCGCCTCAATGGGGGACATGCATGAAATTTGTTCATCATGCTAATAAGTCTCACTGAATAGATAATTTTCTCACGAGTCCAAATATATAAGCCAAAACTCTCCTAGCACTCCACAAGCGTCATTAAATGCTTATTAAAAGTGATGGAATATTGCTTGATGTCACGTGACCTGAAACGCCTTCTGACATCATCGCACGGAACACCATTCACTTATCTAAGAGAGTAGGAGAGCAGAGTTTGATTGCAAGATATTGAAGTAAAAATCATCAACGAGCTTTGTGGTAGTAACTCAAAGGACAAGTTAAATTAAGAGGGGTTTAAGAAAGCACAATACGACAGTTTACTTTTGGTCGACTCCCTTATGGCGGCTGATTTTCTGAAAAATAGTGATTGCTTCCAAATCTCACCAAACAATCCCCTTCATTTGTTTCAATAACACCTTGGCAACCTAACATATTCATAATCTGCTGTTTGACGTTAAAACAGCAATTATTTTTGCGATATTTGAATTTGAGCCCCTGCATAGACTGATTTTCTATCCACTTCCTCAGTCTGTCATCAGTGAATACCGTGCCGTGACGTCACGCTCCGATGACGTCGTGTTTTCAAGCAGCCGATGAAGATTAATTTTCAAAGACTCATAACTCAGCTAAAAAACATAATTTATCTGCGAAATTTTCGGCGAGTGTATTTGTGGTAGGGACCTTCTTATTCTATTACTTTGAAAAAATAGTGCATGTTCCCCATTCCACCAAGTAAAGAATAGGGACACACATTCAATAAATAAATGGACATGGACGCACAAATGTTTTATTACTCAAGTATTGTACTCAAGATTCAGGTAGGTTTCCATGGAGCAGTTAAGAAGCATTCTGGGAGCCTCCCCTTCCATCATGCACTTCCCTCTTCAATCCGCAATAATAACTATTTCCTTTCACTTCGTCTAAAAATCCTATTCTCTTCCATCCTCTCCCTCGTTTACTTAACATTCCACTCTTTAACACCGTTTTCAACAGCCTCTCCCCGCGAAGTACTCCCTCCATCCATACCTCCTGTCTCCTTCGTATCTAATCTAAAATCTACCTCTCCTCACCCACCATATACAGCACTTCGTCGCTCCACTTCCTTTCCGGCCACTTCACCTTCTTCACCATTCATCTCCACACCCACATCTTAAACACCTCCTGTCCCCTCTCCTCCCACTTCCTCACTGTCCACGTTTCTGCGCCGTAAAGCGCTACACTCCAGACTCTTCACTAACCTTTTCTTTACACTCTTGCACAACGATCCTCTCATAAGATCCTTCCTGTAATGAACGCCTCCTTAGCTAGCGCAATTCTCTTCCCGTTGTCCTTATTGCTGTTTCCGTTTTCTTCTTATGCGCCGCCCAAATAGTTTAATACCTGCTCCAGTTTGTGCCCATGTATATTTCTCTTCAGTGTCGCATTCCTAGGTCGCGATGGTTCGCAAAACTGCGTTATTTGGTTCTTCTTGTGATTAATTCCCACGCCATATTCGTCACATTTTTATGTCCGTGTGGTGTGCATGTGGGAATCCTCTTGCATGCTTCACGGAGGTGATTGGTCATTCCAAGCCAACACATCCTAGAGGCAGGGGATTATGTACACGCAGATCCCACGCTACGCTTGCCCAACGCATCCATTAAGGCCGTTTTACACGGCGCACGGAATTGCGCAGGATAGAGTTGCATTAATTTCTAAAATGGCGTGGATTTGCGCGAATGCATGAACGGAATTAGAGCAGGGGCTATTTTGCCATCTCACGTCCACGCATTCTCGCGTGTGTTCTAGCAATTCACCGCTTTACACGACGCAATTTTGACTGCACCTTCGTACATACGTCTGATTGTGCAAGTACGTGCCCCGTGTAAAACGGCCTTTAAAGCCTTCAGGCTCCCTACATCAACTATCAATGGAGTACACTAAATGTATCTAAAGACAATGCTAAACGTCAAATGTAATATCAGAGCAAATGAAGGACCATGACGATAGGCAGTTGGCGCGATCACAAACTTCATAAGGTGTGAGTGTCCATACATTTTTGCGTCTAAATAAAATCAAATTTATTAACTTCCCAAAAAATATGCAGAAAATTTAGCTCACGAAGAAATTTAAAAACGTGAATTCCGAAGCTTTTCTACAACAGTATTTTTCTCATATAAATATGTTTTTGAATATATTCACTTACACAGCGTTTTTGAAATTTTACGGGTAAGTGTAACTTAATCATACCTACTATCCTTGTAAAACATTTCAGTTTTATGTTTCCGATTATTCTTTAATGTAAATGAAAGTTGTGTTTCTATACCGACTTTGCAATATCTAAGGAAGTCTATATGAATTTTTTGAGGAACATGTATGTAATGACAAAGGACCGTGAACACTCAACATTATCCGAACCGTGTGAACATCTAGGAAGTCAACACGAACACTGATTTCGCTTGTCCTCCCCGTGGAAGCCTGCGAGTACCGACTCACCGTTAAGGCCGTTTTACATGGGACACATTATTGCGCAATCTGACGTACGTGCTAAGGCGCAATCAAAATTGCGTGTTTTAAAGCGGGGAATTGCTAGAATACATGCGAGAATGCGTGGATGCGAGACGGTAAAATAGCCCCTGTTCTAATTTCGTTCATGATTCGCGCAATTCCACGCCATTTTAGAATTAATGCAGCTCTGACCTGCGCAATTCCGTACCCCGTGTAAAACGGCCATTAGAGCCACACGACGTACACTGCGAGCGAGTACACTCCCAGGATCTTACTAAAACATTCAAACATCACATCCTTCCTACGCCAGAGAAAACGTACAATTGCTACGTTTTCTTTTCCAATTTAACGATGATTAGTAAAAAAAAAATACCTGAACTATAATCGTTACCAGTAACTGAGTCACATTTACTCAGTTCCTCACCAAGCTTGTCCCTGACAAACCGTGACCTGATAGACCAATCGAAATTCGCCGACTTGGAGGCGTGCGTCATGGAAGTGTATTACGGAAGGGAGCTAGCGGGAAACAAATGAGGAGCGATGACAATTGCTCCTTGGATCGCACACACGGACAGACTGAGAGAGCGAACGCCTTTCATCGCGTTAAGACGAGCATGTGGAGTCATGTTTTCGTTCAATTACCGAAAGAGGACGGCAACGAGGAAAAACAAACAAACAAGCGTCGCGCGGCGTGCAGTGGGTGCTTGTTTAGCCGCGTCCGGGGGGTGGCCGCAAAACAACAGAACCTTCCCCCCTCCCTCTCATTCCAAGAAATTGACTTGCTCACCAATTTTTTTAAGAAGCATTGAGTGATAGAGTTAAAAAAAATGAAGAAACCCCGTACTCTACCGTTTATCATTTGACTCCTTGAGCTGTTCACGGCGAAAAATCTTCACCTTTTAATCCTTTATCTTATAGAATATTAATTATACGTGATACACCAAACCGGGAGAAAAGTACTCGATTTGTGTCTAAAGAGGTAAAATCCAATGCCTAACCGTCAGTCAAACGGTTTACCATGACACAAAATACTTCCATAAATGAGTTGATGACGTCATAGCGCGTGGATCTCCGCTCCTAAGATACGTCACGGCGTCATGCCTCGACCTCTCGTTGTCCTTTGCGGTTCAAACCCTTCTTAAGGCCTGTTTACACGGTACATTAACACGTACGAGTTAATATCTAAATGTATGGACGCGAGAATGAACGCCAAAATGCACCGTGTAACCACCTAATTTGTGCGAATGCATGCTCAGAAAATAGAACCTGTTCTAATTTGGTTCATGCATTTGTACATATTCCGTTCCGGTCCACAAAAAACATTAACTCGTACGTGTTAATGTATCGTGTAAACAGGCCTTTAGAGACCACTTCCACCAGAATCCTATCGCTTACCTGATCTATACCTACCTCTCGCTTACCCAGCTTCCCGTTTAATACTAAAGCTACCCCTCGCTGGCTTTCCTCCCCACCACTATATATAACCCTATAACAATCACTCCAATAGTCCTTTATCCCCCATCGGCTCTCCCTGGTAAGTAATAATAGTCCCCCATCCCTCCACCTCACCTCGCATAATCCTAAGACAATCCTCCCTTTATCCATTCCCCTTTTGATATTTTCTTACTTCCCCGTTCTCATCATTGTCCTCACATTCCACGTCACTGCATTCATAGCCGACTTCTTCTTCTCCATCTTCTTGGTCTTCTTCTCTTCTTTCTTCATTGCTGCTGATGCTGCTGGTGATGATGATAAGTCTCTACAAGGATTTCCCATGTTGGTGACCCCGAGGACCTTGCCGACCTCGCTGCCGTGACCGACACCCGCCCTTTGCGGACGGGTCCCGGTCGATGAGATTCCGAGGCTCATTTGGTTGTACTTTATGTTTTCAGGGAAGAGATAGTTGGTAGGGTTTCCCACTTCCATTCCAACAGCGTTTTTTGAAGTGACACCATCACGTGGACTACCCTTCGTCTGGTTCCTATCCTTCGACATATGTGGCAGGCAGGAAAGGACGTTTCCACTTATGAGATAAGAATTAAACGACATTTACCCAAGCAATAATTACTCGTTGCGCATAGAAAGATAAGATTAAGCGGAAGTGGAAGAGCGCGTCTAATTCAGTGAGAAATCTCCGTGCGATCGCGTTTGATGAAGGGATGGAGTCTTATAAAGACCGAAATGGACTCACTCACTCAGATCCGAAATAGCAATTTGTCAAAAGAATTCTGTATATGAAAAAAAATGATTAACATCGAAATCCCTCATTCTTACATTCCCTTGTAAGTCAAAAATATGAACACGCAAAGTATTCCGTCCACATTACAAGAGTTGGTGACGCCACATGACTTTTGGCTTGTTTTGGGGACCAGGGAGAAACTTCCGTTGAGGGCAGTGGGAAGTCATTTTAAAAAGAAATTTGTGTTTGAAAAAACCAGTAATTAAGCAATTATCTATGCTTTGGGCGAAATTTTATCACATAATACTTGTTGTGATTATCATAGCAATAGGAATAGCTAACTAGCTTTTATGGTCGCACGTCTCTCCAAACTTTAAATTGCGCATAAAAAACGAGGAGCAACTGTAAAGTCAGGACAAGATCTGATGAAGTGATCGACTGATTTGCGATTGCGCTGAGAGTGACATTTTTCGTCGCAAAAATATCGAGAAGTAGGAGACGGATCGAAAAAATGGAAAAGTATTCGAGTCTCTTTGTTTTTCACTCAATCACAATCGACATTAACAGAATGGTGACTAGGCGCGTGAGATTGGAGGGGGGAGGAATTCAACAATAGGGTAGCTTCCTTCATCAAAGATAACGAAATGCGTTGATTGCGATTCGTTACCCACCATTAGTGCATTCATAATATACAAATTATTTGGTTTTAGAAATCCCAGTTTAGACGAATGGCAATGGTCCATTTTTATCCTCATTTGAAAAGGGCCAGATTGGCGCCCAAGCGATGCTACTCCACGTGACGTCACAGTTTCCTAGTTTCTATACGAGTAGATAGGAGTTCTACATCGTCTGAGATTACCAATGCATGCATGAGGCACAGACTTCAGGGAAACATCTCTTAATAATCACCTATTATGACTGCCTATGGTCGTAAAGTTTCGTTTGATAGGGTTTTAATAATCCTTATTTAAGCCAAGCGCTATCTGCTAGCAGCCTGCATCGCCGCGGCGCACACATCCTTGCCCCAAGATCACCTCACTTGTCGACAGCGGGAACCAGAACGACGTCACACGGGCTTTCCCCAGCATTCATACTTAGCCGTCGCGTTTTCGCGCGCTTGAAAATTTTCACTTTTCATTTAATCGCGAAGATTAGATATCGTCTTATAAAAATCTAAAAGCGTGAAATTCGTACTCCAGGAGTAATAATATTTCGATTTAGGCAATAAAAAGATAATAGGAACCACCCTATTCTATGATTGGTTTGACGCAGCTCTCCATTCTGATCTCCAATCTGCTGATCTTATAATATTTACGTACTTATATTCTATTACATCCTTAATAAATTGTCCTATATTCGCAGCCGTCCCACACCATTCTTCTGGTCTAACTGTCCCTCCACGAATACTTTCATCAGACCATGATGCCTCATGATGTGTCTGGTCCCTTTTTCATCTAAGGAATTTTACAAAACCTCCCTTTTCTTTCTCCACCGTCAGCCACCAACCATGCCACCCGGACGCGTCGCGCACAACTGCCGCGGGACGCGTATCTCGCTCCTACCACAGATGCTTCGAGACAAGGAGCTTCCGAAGAGGCAACTGGCGCTGTCGTTGCCCATCGAACAGCGGTTATCGGTAATCAGGGCTTTAACCAAAGGCGTTCGAACGTGAGGCGAGCGGACGGAATGGCCTGAAGGAAAGCGGAGGGACACCAAGAAGAAAGACTGTCTCGGTCATTGGTATAGATGCATGAGATAAACCGGGAAAAGTCGGGAATGATCGCCGATCAGAAGAGTTATCTCCCTCAGTTGGTCCAAGAGAGGCTGAAGAACTCGTCAGCAAGGCAAGAAACTTCAATAGAAAGGATAGACACCCGCTCCCCCACGCTGGGAAGAGACTTGGACCACAAAATACAAGTTCAGGCAATCAGAGAAAACCTGACTGAATAAAAACGACTCAACTATGGCCACTTCAGCATGTACATACAGGCCCACCTTGCATCAATCGCCTCCAGCCTGGCACACTACTTTGAACTATCCCTGGACGACGGGCGCGTAAATATGTGGACTACCTGTGTTGACTTCATACTCACTAACTGCATAAATGACTGTTATTGATATTGACGATGAATTTCTAAAATAACTAATGGCAGCTACGCCTGGTCAAATATATTATTAACTTGGTCAATTAAATTATATAACGTACCTAAATCATCTCAGTGAGGTAATCGTTATTGTTTGTTACTAATGGCATTGGACGATTTGAGCAAATAAATAACGAATTGTGCGAATAAGTGAGTTAAAATTTCACATTACAGTTAATAAGGCCATTTAGGTTTTACATTTAATTCCATATTACAATTGTACGGCCAATTGAGTTTTCATTCCACATTGCATATTTGAGGGTACAATTCACCCGTTTTCCAAGTAACTGTAATGCAATGTGCATATAATTCAAATCTCTGACTTGGCAGCAGCACTTCGTAAACGGCATCATCAGAAGACCGGCCGGGCTCGGATCTTCGCAGGAGACCAACGCAACGGCCAGCCTCAAGCATCAACACACACATTTCCACTTACTTCACACACCTATGTGTGGAAGAATATAGGTGTGTATATGTTTAGTTAGGAGTGTCGATCAACATGGCGCATGTGTTTGTGTGTGAGAGAGGAGAACCTGCCCCCCGCCCCCTCGCTCGGATCCAATTAAGATCCAATTACGATAATTATAATCCAATTATGCAGAATGGCGCCGGGAGGACGGGTGTGTGTGGGGGGGGGGGGGGGAGGGGGGCTGGCTTGGCTGGGGGGTCGGAGTGAGACATGCCTTGTGAGTGCTCTTCGCCACGACGAGTCCTCTCGAGGAAGAATGCCCGCGTTTAGGATTCTAAGATGATTCGGGTGACGGGTTTAGGTCTCTAAGATGGCCTAAAACGTTTCGTTCGGACACTTCCCCGGCATCGTCATCGCTGGTGATAATTAATCATTAAAATTAAAAAGAAGAACTTTGTGCTTTCACATTAATATTTATTCACAAATTTACGACCATGGTTTCAACGTTAGACGTCATCATCAGGTGAACTCTACAGAGGTCCATCACATCCTTTTATACCAGGCTAGGAGGGGGAGGGAGGAAGGTAACTAGGTTGAACGGATTGGTCAACAGAGAAGAGGGAGGGGATAGGCATGACCAAGTTCTTTCCCCCTGATGACAAACCTGATCACAAACCGCTTCGGCTTAGGAGGACACAAGTAGGAAATGTAAATGACTTAAAATGGCGGCAAAGTTATCTGAGTAATCCGTCTCGTATGCAGCCGTGACTTAGCCGGATTATCGAAAATGCCACATTATTGGAAACGTACAGGAAACAAACACAATGCACAAAAAGCTATTTAGGGCATAATTTTAATATAAAATAAATACGTACCTATATAAATATATACGGTAAATACGTATAGTGATGCCAACTCGCCCTGCTGCTTAGGGTGTGAGTCTAGATAGATCATCGAATCAATAATAACAACTTTGGTCGATAAAGGCAGAAAAAAAAACCAGGACACCACTGTAGGAAAGTTTCCTTCGTTTGATAAGGTACTAATAATCCTTATTGTATATAAGCATTCATAGTTAGCCGTCGCGTTTTCGTGCACTTGAAATTTTTCTTATAATCGCAAAAAATAGATATCGTCATTTAAACATCTAAAAGCGCGAAACACGCACTCCAGGAGTAATAATCTTTCGATTTAGGCAATAAAAAAATAATAGTAAACCACCCTATTCACTCACAAGCAAACCGAGGCGCCTCGCCGCGGCCGCGAGCCGAACCATACTCCCGCCCCCACAATACAATGAAGATGCAATTATGATCATTCGCTGAGTGTTCGGCCTTCGGCGTCGGCGTCCCCCGCTCGACCCCCGCCCGCCCACCACGCAAGGAGCCAATCCGCAGTCATTATGCAGCACCAATTTTAGTCTTCCTTTTCTCCTCTCCCGGAATGAAACTGCACACTGCCCCATAATGGCTATCACCTTCAGCTTGGTCACGGTTCCGATTAAAACCATACCGGATTTCAGTGTACCAACTCCAGTGAACCTTTTTTAATACAGAAAAGTATTTTCCCATTGAACAGTTTTTTACTACAGCGGTATTTTCCACCAGGACATTTGATCTCTGCATTCTCTTCGGGTTTTCAACGCGTCCGTTGGCTTTTTGCGACAACAGTTTCGCTGACTGCAATGTCAGTGTCAATTTAATGAGTCTATAGACTTCAAAATGAGTAGGCGTATTGGAACTGTTCGTCTCACTAAAATGCTTAAAAACATTCAATGAAACTGCATTTCATTGAATAAATAACAACAGACTGCAGTCAGCGTCTTCAGGTCGTCCACCTTCGGCCTGAAAACGCTGACTGCAATGTAAGGGAAACTGTAGTCGCCAAAACCCAACGGACGCGGTGAAAACCCGAAGAGAATGCAGAGATCATCTGATCAAAGCCGCGAAAATCTTCGAACCTACACCAGGACATTTGTTAACAATCACTTTTATGGAATCTTGATCTTTTATTGAATCTTCTCATTGATCAGAAAATTCTCCACGAACGAATGGAATAGAAAGCTACTAGCGACACTAAAATGAGAGTTAAGATATATATCTGCAGCGTGGATATTCATAACTATTTAGGGGGAAAAACAGTTCACCGGTTCGAACGAGAGCACTGATTTCTTTCCCTGTGGTCTGAATCCGATTTTGAAGAGACATGAACCGCTGAAGCGATCCACTGGAAAATCACCCAGACTTACACTGCTAATGACCAATTTAATGAGTTTACGGACTCCAAAATGAGTAGGCGTATTGGAACTGTTCGTCTCAATAAAATATTTTAAAACATTCAACGAAACTGTATTTCATTGAATAAAAAACAACAGTTGTGAGATGTAACTGAGGGAACGGAATTGGTCCAGAATTTCTGCGTTAAAAAACGCGTTTTATTCTCGGGAGACCTCTACCCTCACCTATCTTAAACTACTGCTTTTCAGATTTAAATGAATTTAAATGCACTTTTCTTGGTATTTGCGTTAATTGGCATAACCTTACTTCATCTTTGCTCGAAAATAAAATTAAGAGAAAGTTGAACTTTTCTCGACTTCATATTGGCAGTGGCAATTCACGCAACGCTACGTTAATCGTTAATTAGCAAACGCTGTGGATCTCGTAAGTTAAGTCAAGAATAGAAGCTGTGAAAGAGGCTTTATTCCACGATTACAGCGAACGAGGATTCCTTACTTGATCACTTAATGCGTTGGAATCTATCATGCATTTCAAAGGGTTTGCTAGTGTCCACTCGCGACGCTGACGGACACAGCGATCGCGGAAATTTAAGCTGTAATAATGGCTAAAATATATATTCCAGAATATGTGATTCTGCAAATTCATAACTTTTCATTGCTACTCCTCACGATTTCAACTTCTATAAACCCAAGCGTAGCGCGGCATTGAAAATAAAAGCTGCGCTACGGGTTTTCTTGAAAGCTGATTTTAATGCGCCCCGCGTGGCAACATACCTAAATCAAGTTTCCACCGTCTCTTCTGCATTCTCATACCTAACTATTTTATTTCGATTGTTGCGAGGGAGGGGATAATGGCGGTCCAAGTCCAGCAATCGAGTAATCATTTCGCGGAAGCGCAATGTTTTAGAGCAATTAATTGAATGGGGCATCGGCGAATGCAAGCGGGAATATTCGAACACATCGACCGACGCGACACGGAATAATGAGGAATTAATTAAGAGCGCTTCACGCGGAACCGTTAAAAGGCCTTTCGAACACCACAAAACGATCAACTAACAATCCGCGACCGGAACGGGAATAAGATAATCCCTAACCGGAGAATAAGCATTGAGAGCAAAATATAAAGCAATGGGACACTGCAGAAAATGATAGCGCATAGGAAACGTTCCTTATTTAGCTCCTCCTGATATACATCTACATACTATCCCGCAAATCGCCGAATTAGGGGAGTGGCAGTGGGTGTTAGGAGAGCAGCCGGAAAAAAATGAAATGCGCGTACGAAGTTCCGCCTAGCAATTATTGAAGTCCTTCATTGCTCGAGGGGAAAAACTACACCTAGCCATTTATCAATAGATACCACCTAATTTATCGCTTTTGTCGAGGCTGGAAATTTAATTAGGTTCTACTACAATGTTTTCCGTGCTGCTATGAAAGTAATCTATTCTTAATTGCTCGAGCAATCTAAGCCTGGCTCGTGGCCTCCCAGTCTTTAGTGGCTACTACACTAATTCCTTTACAAATGTAGAAACGCTTTCTGTAAACCTGTGAGATTTTCACCAATCGCGCAGCTTTCCTTTGCATTTATCAAGTTACACATTAAGTATATCTGCCTAAATACAGGTACATAGCTGCCATGAAACTTTTGCATTATTCATTAGCTTTGTAGCTGTAAACCATGAGTACAAGAGGCACGTCTCAAGTGTACGACACGCTCTTCTGATTTACGCACGAATACGTATCGCGTTGTGTTCGCGAGTTTAAACTCTGTAGGTACGCTTAAAATGAGCCATGCTTCACGCAGATTTAAGCTTACAGCACAGTTTGTTCACGCCCCGTGTAGTCTTGTTATACCTACAGTCCACACCTCATGCTGCAATCATAGTTCATGATAACTATCCATCAAGAGGAACATCTAAAGTGTACGTTTCATCGTCGCTTGGGGGAGCAACGACTGTTCATGAGAAATTTTCAGAAACAGTCTCGGAGGCCTGAGGTGTAGCTGACCGAATCAACTGCGTTTTTCATTCAAAAGGCTACTTTTCCCAAGGAAAATCATTTTTCCGACGCTCACTCGAACCCGGTACCACAGGAATTTCGCATGCATACGGATATTCATTCTTCCAGACAAAGATCATGGCATAAGATTTTTCACCAGAGAATTTTTCGCTCATTGAATGGAAACGCTTCAAAAACTACGGAACGAACAATACCGACATTGGAGGGAAAGATGGCCAGGATGGCGTAGAAAAAACTACCAATCCTGAAATACTTACAGTCGACAGCTGATTTGGATTTAAGGAGATATAACTATGAGAGCTGATTCCACACTCTTGCTGGGGTTCTTGGCATCACAAATATCTCAAGATGAGGTCCTTCACTCATTCCTCATTCACATTACGATTGTTCCAGCGATTGTCTGAACTATCGTGCATTCACACGACGATTGTTAAAACCTGTGCTGCCCTCTGGAGCTGACATCTAAAGTGAACGGGAAATTGACGGTTAGCAAAGTTGTTGAGATATGCAGGGACAAGATATTACAGTGTTCAACGTGTATTTTTACCGAATAATTTTTCTTCCGCCCATATTCTTCCTTCCTTGGACAAATCCGTGAAAAAAATAGAGCTTCACGAGCTTTTCGTCTTTCTCTTGTCGCTTCCGGTCTCCCAGCGCCTAACCATCGTAAAGTGGCAACGTTCAGATTTAGGTCAACTATTATCAGGACATGCATTCACACGGCTAGTTCGGCCAACTATCGTTAGGACGATCGCTTGGACAATCGTAATGTGAACGAGGCATCAGACGCCAAATCGCAGTTTATGAAAAGAAATCGACGTACGGGAAGAAAACATTAGTTTGAACGAAAAAAGAATATATTCCTTAACTATCCATTCTCTTACGGTTTTGAGATAAAAAACAGGTAGGTTCCGTTTTCTTTTCAAAAAGCTTTTTAACCACGTCAAATAAACGGAATTATTTAGAAAATTTCATCAACTCTCCGAAGGGGTTATTCAGATATAAGCTATGGGGATCGTCTTGAGTGGGTAGCATAATGACTATATTACGAATGGCGTCAACTTGGGCTTCAACTTCAAACTTACAGTCGAGTTGAGGAAAAAGGTTGTTATGGCGGAATGAGTTAACGTTAACGGTCGACCGTTTCACTTTACAGCCGGCGCAATACACAATGCGAATATCGGGTCTCACACGTTGTCCCTTTGGATTGGCAAATGCAATACAATATCGTCCGACTTGGCTTCACGAATGGAAAATAACTCCACAGAAAGAAATAAAGCCCTCATCTCGCAAACGGCACACTTTTCGAAAGCTCTCATTTTATTTTCGCAAAGAATTTGTCAATTTTGCCGAGAACTTCCCTATAACGATAAGTACATCGGATAAAGCGCGAACCTTCTCTCCGAATTTTTGCTGCACAAATTACGCGCAGCTAAGGTTACCACGTCCACTAAAACTATGTTATAACCCTAATACAAGCTTTGCTTCTTATTAAGTGATCAAAAACTGAAAACTCAAGCATAAAATGTGAATCCCAAAGAAGATGGCGTTAAGTCTCCTCAGACGATGGCACTTGGAAGTTGACCGGCAATGGTGGAGAAGCGGAGAAGGTGAAGAAGAAGATTTATAAACCGCTAAAGTTGACGTCAATGGGGAACTTGCATGGGTCGTCGATTGCAATTATAACTATTTTGAACAGGTAAAACGGATATATTAGCTCGCAAAAATTCCTGAAGTTACTCTATTCATCGTCAAAAGAAAAAAAATGACTATAAATCGAGAAAAATTTCTCTAAGCCGACCACTGGGCGATGGCACTATATACTGCCTATTACACGTTTCATTTTCAACAGGGTCACTAGCCATTGCCTTAGGAACAAGGAAGTTTGACACAGTAGTGTTGGCATAAATTACTCTTTTTGGTGAGCGGCCTCATTGCTCAAGGCACACTTCGCGACCGCTCGCACAGTGCGACTCAGCAAAGCGGCTCTGGGTTGAAGGGAGGGGGAAAGAGGGGAGTGGAAGAAAGGGAGGGCAAGGTGGCGAAGGGGGGGGGGGGGGAGAATTACAGGTGACGATGTGCTCCTTTTGACCCGCCAAAAGGAGAGGGCGATTATGAGAAAAAAACCGGTTATTTTGAGTGAGTCGAGTACTTGAGTAATAAAACCTGATGAAAAAACCGGCTATATTCAGGTTATATAACCTGAAGCATTTCGTATCGCACATCTTCGACGTTATAGAGCAGTTCTTAATAAAAAAACTATTGCATTTTGAAATCCTTCCTGCTTCTTGCATACCATTCATCCGAAAATCTGGTCGGGAGCATGAAGTACCTAGATTATCTGACAGAGAGCAGTGATCCGGATATTTTGCCCATAACCTAGCATTCGCGACGAGTAAAACCGAAATCGGTCACTTCGCAAAGAGATTTTTCATACCAGGTTATTTCACCAGCAGAGAAGAAGAGTGCACTAATTGTAAGTAGATTTTATGCTCTAAGTGCATTTAATTCTTAGGTTTAATCAGGACCACGAGCTTCTTGACATCCTTCACCTGAGGACACCAGCAGGATAGATGTTGCGGATTATTCGACAGCACACGCGGACGCAGCCCGAAAATGTTAGGCGTCACACATTAAATATAAAATTGGTATGTGCATGGGCACGGAACCTCCATTGAATGATTTTTCTTCGCACTCAAACGAACAGCAATAGTGCAACATTTCGCAAATCAACCAGGCAGCTCTTCTTTGCACGCATTCTCTGTTATTAAGCCTTTTTCATGAGGGTCCCAAACACCTGCAGCGTATTCTAAATGGGGTCCAACGAGGGAAAAGTAGATAATTTCTCTCAATTTGTCGTCGCACTTTCCTAATATTCTTTTGACGAAACCCAATTTAGGATTGGCTTGACCCGTTATTTCTCGAATATGTTTATTCCACGATAGATAATTATTGAGTCAAACTCCTAGATATTTCACGGATTCAACGGTTTCTAATTGGGTTCCCTGAATGATATAGCTATGTTGTGGGGAGCTATTATTTTTCCAAAAATTCATTACTACGCATTTTTTTCAAATTTAATTCTAACAGCCATGCATCGCACCACGCTTGGATAGCAGCAAGGTCGTTCGTTAGTTTATCCCTATCTTTACTGGAACGGATTTCTCTGTAAACTACAGCGTCGTCAGCAAATAATCGTAACTTACTGCGTACTACTTCGCTAATGTCGTTTATATAAAGAAGGAATAGGAGTGGGCCAATGACACTATCCCGAGGGACGCCAGAAGTGACTCTAACCTCTTTGGAGACTGCAAGGTCTAATACTACTATTTGGATGCGGTCGCTCAAAAGTTCTCTAATCCAGGAAATGATATCTTCGTCTAGACCATAAGATTTCAGTTTTATTATTAACTTTCCGTGGGGTACTTTATCAAATGCTTTTTGAAATCAAGAAAAATCGCGTCAACTGGAATTTTGTACACTCTGGAAACTAAAATATCGTGGGCAAAAAGCGTTAACAGGGTCTCGCATGATCTACTTTTCCTGGGGTATGTCGGGGCGAATGTACCGACTTCAACCGTTCTCCACTAATCCTAATTCGAAACTAGTGAGCGATTCACTCCGTATAGGACCGGATCTTTCGTAATAGGTAAAAGAGACAAAACTCCAATGATGCCAGCGACTCGTAAAAAAGGAGTGGCTGAAATCACAAATACTTCATATTTATGTCATAAGGAAATGGCCGCACGAATGAGGAAAATTTCTTTCGTCGTCAAATATCCTTCCGTACCATCTAGCGAATTACATTCGAATGGCTGATTCAGTTGAATCATCCGATGGAGTGGAGAGCTGCTTCAAATCAATCTTCGGATTGGCAGTTGATGGTGATGATGAGTGGTGGTAAAATCAGAATAGAAAGAAATAGAAGAAAACATGACGAATAAAAAAACCCGAATAATTTCTTTAAACGTGTTCCTTGGTCCGCCGTGGGACTCACATCAGCCAAGGCAATAGAATCTTCAACCGGAGTCCACTTAATCCGCAGAATGCATAAAAGGGAACTTGCGGTAATTACGAGGCGTAATTGGTCGGCCAAATAAGTCGATTTAACGCGTGACATTGGATTAATTATCGGTGCGAATTTAAATGCCCGAATCGCCGATTCAAATCCGAGAGACGCAATTACTGAGCGGCGAAATCTCACAAAATAAAAGAAAGGCAATGATTAACTGCGCAATAGAACTCGAGGAAATGTTTGGAACCTGAAGAGTATCAGAGTAACAGGAATGCCAAGCAAGTAAACACACATAAGTACATAAATACACACAACATCGTCGAAAAATGATGCGTGTAGCACATAATAATGGAAATATAGCGCACTGAATGAAATATCACAAAAAGAGACACTCACACAGGAAAACGACTCATCTACATCTACATAATACCCCGCAAGCCGCCTAAAAGGCGTGTGGCAGGGGGTGTTAGGACACTAGCCGTTTACAGCTTAAAAAAATGAAGTGCTCTAACGAAGTTGGGACTAGCGTTTATTAAAGTCCTTTATGGTTCGGGGGAAAAACGAATTCCCATATCTATCCGTTCGGCAAAACATCTCTCTTAATTTATCGCTTCTATCGGACCTGGACATATAGTGTGGCTCTAATATTATGTCCTCTGTGTCGCTCTTAAAGATATCCATTCTCAATTGTTCAAGCAATCTAAGCCTAGCGCGCAGCCTCCGAGTCTCCAATGGCTCCCAGCCTAATTCGCCTAACTTCAGGGTAACACTGTCTGTACGCCCGTAGCAGTTTTTGACGAAACGCGCAGCCTTTCTTTGTATTTTATTCAGTTCGCGGATTAAGTCTTTCTGCACCGGATCCTATACGCTAGCTGCATATTCAAGGTGCGGTCAAGGACGAGAGCGAAATAGCACCTTTCTTTTACTTTCTCATCCGAAAATCTTCCCACAATACGCTTGACGAATCCTAATTTCTTCAGGGCTATGACGCAAATATTCTTTATATGTGTTCCCCACGTGAGGTTCGAGTTTATCGCAACTCGCAGGTACTTCACTTCGTCTGTTGCCTTTATGTTAATACCATCCACTGCATAAACATGGTTTACATAAACACAAACGGTTACCGGAGCTTCCGAAGCCAATAGTTTCTTTCTCAACCCCTGAGGGATAACTGATTGGGACATCTGTGGGACATTGCAGTTGTGTTTATTTTTCAATGAACATTCTCAGTCACGAGTATCTATCATTCGAAAAAATGGCAATAAGATTATGCAGAGTCATGCTGCATCTAACCCCGACGGCAGATGGACACTCAATGTTGAGCGAGGTAAATGCTGATATACTTCTCCTGTGGTTTCGCTTGTTAACATCATCTCATACCCCTAACCCTCCCACTATCTGGAAGGAAAAATAAAATTATCTCACTGATATGATCGAATAATTCACATCGCCAGCTTAAAAACGTGTTGCAAAGTTTCGAGAACTGGTTTTCCTTGCTTTCCCTTCGTTCAGGGGAGCTGCCGAAGCTGGGAGCACAATAACGGATCTCCGTTCGACAGATGCTTTGCCATGTAAGTCGATAAATCTCATCCGAAGAAATGGGTCTTCTCTCTTTACCTCTCCTTTTTTAAACAGTTGGGTGTATCGAGTTTTTATTTTTGGCCTTGGGGGGGCGGAGGGAAGGTAGCTCCAACACGGATTCCGTGGAGTATACATAGTCGATAACAATGTTCCGCTATCACCTCCTTGTCTTCGCTGAATTCTTGAAAGGTGGAAAACAATTGTTTACTGCCTTAACGACATCTACTGCTACCATAGCATTTACTTGTTGGTTGGTTGGTTAGGTGACCGTAGAACTCAACTCGAATTTTTTTCCTGATTCCCAGAGTTAAGAAAAATGTTCGAGTTGATTTCTCCTGTCACCTTACCAACCAACCAACTAGTAAATGTTATGGTAACAGCAGATGTCGCTAAGGCAGCAATTTTTTCCCCCAACTTGGGGAACCAAATAAAAAAATAGTAATACTGTTAAGGTATATCCCGCATTAGTTTAAGGATTCTCCATCTTAAGAATACCTAATGACTTCGTGATTACTTCGCGTTAAAAAAAAGGCCTCTTGAAGGCCGAAATACCGTTATCCGCACCTATCGTGTCTCATAATACACCTTGAATCGCTCTTCTTGAGGTTACAATTAGTCTCCTGGCATTTTTAGCCAGTGTGTCTATTTGTGTGCGTGTGTGTGAGTGAGTGTGTCGTGAGCACGAGACGTGGATTGACGGTTCACTCCATGACGCTGCACATTTTAGGGATCTGCCACGTCGTCAGCTGACCAGAGATCTACCTCAATAAAGTTCAACTACACAGAGACAGTTTGTACACACAAGCAGTGGATTTAGGCGGGGGGTGCATATGTTCTCGAAGCAGAAAGAGAGAGAGATTCAAGTGTCTTCTTATAGTTTACGGCTTACCAGGGGTGCAGCTAGGAATTGAGGCTAGGGAGGGTTTTAGGCACAACTAATACTGGGGGGTTAGGGGTTATGGAATGCCCACCAGGGGAATCGGGAGTTGCGGGGGCCCTCCCCCAGAAAAATTTAAGATAAATGCTTCAAAATGGTAAATTTTACGGCCTTGTGAGGGATATTTTTATAATCTTTAAATTATTATATAAGTAATATTTGTCCAATTAAGTAAGTAAAATGTATTAAACTTTAAAAATTCTCTGAGATCTGGGGGGAGTTTATCCCCCAAATCCCCCCCCCCTCGCTGCGCCACTGCGGCTTATCGTGTGTTTCTTCTCAGGACGAGAACTTCCTCTTTCATGAGGGTCCCAAACACTGGCAGCGTATTCCAAATGTGGTATAACGAGGGAAAAGTAGCTAATTTCTCTCACTTTGGCGTCGCACTTTCCTAATATTCTTTTAACAAAACCCATCGAGTCGAATCGGGTAATTTCTGGGCCAGGAACTACAACAATACATGCTCCAATATATTCTCATTTTTCCAAATATGAATTTTCTATTCTAAATTCTTACCTTGATGTAAAAAGAAAAAGTAAGTGAGGAACTTTGATTAATTAAGGTAATTGTGTCAGAATTAGGTGATAAATGAACATTAATGTGTCTTAAACAGTTCCATAGGCACAATTCAAATGAATTATCCTCTAGTAATATGTCAACAAGTTAAGTGATATATTTATCCAAACTGCTAGGAAGACCCCTAAGTAAAGGTATATGCATAGCTATAATAAAAATTACATTCCACGCAAATGAGTCATGTAATATTTTATATTTCCAAAAACTCATGCAAAAAAAAATTGTTCTACATTCTCAGGCAGCAGGTTTTGACGTCTCCAGGTGGCAGTATTACTACCTGCAGAAAATTGCCTTTCGTTACCCACTTGCTGCACAAGTGCATACGTTCTTGCCAAAATTGCAAGATATGGGAACCTTGGTAGTCCTTACTGGAAATTATATCAACGCCTTTTATGGATCTTGAATCTTCATAGAATTTAAGGGAACAAAGCGAACGAACTATGGAACTTAGCTTTAGCTTTGAAGAACAAAAAAATCTACATTTTTCACGCTGTTTAATCAGCCTTAGAAACTCTTGTTTTTAAACTTCTAGAAAGAAATGAAACGCAACAATGGAATAAATGAAAATTAACATCGGACGTGCGCAATAATCAAAAAGGCCCAAAGATGGCACAATTTGTGACGTCAAACACCGGGAAATACCGGTATTGTCCGCTAAAACCTTAAGGTTACATATTTTTCTTTATTTCAGAAATCTTAACAATTTTTTACGTATTTTCTCAGCGTTTAAGTAAAGAAAGTTGGTTAAGGTACTAAAGTGTCACATACGAAAGTATGGGCGATGCAGCGGTCCATCCGAATACGCCGCTGGGTCAAGAGACGATGGGCTGCCGCAGCTGACGAGAGAGTATTCGGCGCCCACGTTAGTAGTGACTACTATTCGAGACTGGGAAAACTTCATCTTACAATTCCTTACGATCCTATATCCTTAAGGATTACTCCCGACAATTTTTGCGATCAACAATAAGGTTCGAGAGCTTAATTCACAAACGAATTCGCAAAATCACCGATTCAAGAGTACGGGTAACAATTGCGCGGGTTACAAATGAGATTTAGCTTCGATAACCGATTATTTGCTATGTTTTGTTATTGCTTTATCCTGTTGACAAATTTTGACCCAGCATTTACGTATTTGTACGAATTACAAAAATATTTTTGCCGGGGAGCGACTGCTTGCTGACAATGGGAATTAATATGCAAAAATAATTTTCGGTACCTTTCAACCAAATATAATATTATCTGCTCAAATAACTCGATTTAAGAACAGTTTCGTAGCATCCCCTTGAGGGCGCACACAAAAACAGGCCTTTTAATTTTAAACAGATGACAATCGAAATTCGAATGTTTCGGCCGGCACATTTCGGAGGCTACGGTTTCTGATTTCGCTCCTTCGGATTCCAGTTTAAGGAAGGATGTGTAGAGGCAGGGAACACAAAAACACGCGTACACAGAGGAGAGCGATTTAAAAGAATATACACATCGATCGATCAGCGGATATATCGAAACTCATCGGTGTGCGGGAGAGAAACAAAGACGCTCTTCGATCCGCGCTCTCATTTCACTTCGCCTGATCGATGTTCAAGTGTTTCTGCGTCTTCTTTTTTTTGTAATCTGCTCTTGCGTCTCTTCCCGTCCGCCATGCTCTCACCGCACGCCACAACTTCAGCCAGGAAACAACCTTGGAATCCACCTGGCGCTGGTGGTCTCTCCTGCACCAAAGAGCAACGTCTGCCAATCACCCTAAAATGTCCCATTCTCTTTCTAACATACTATGCACTCGTGCCACCAAATCCTGATAGTTAAGGCCGGTTTGTTCGAGCATTATTAGCAATGAATCATACGGAGTAAATAACGTGAGATTCCACGACCCACGCACCACTGTGGTGTCCATAGAACAAATTAGCGCGGATATTATTGCATGGTGAAATCAGCGCTAATATTTATTATATAAATGGTCGATTTCGGATTTCCAGGAAACTTTGCGTGAAACTTTGGAACGCACATCTATTTAACCATACACGAAAAAAGTTTAGGAATAACTGTCCAATTCTGAAGAAATATCGACAACTCAGACTGCACTTACCTAACTTGGTAAGTACGCTACACAGCTATTTCACTTTTGCATTTTTATAACTCATGCTGTACATTACAGTTCCATGTGCTGCTTCCAATTTTCCCCTGCATGTACGTGAACATTTTTTATTACCGAAATTAGTTGGAGTAGTGAGTCATTAAGAGGGACAACAGAGGGGGTCACGGTTGCTGTCCGAAGTAGAGAGAGAACCACCAGAATCCCTGCATTTTGATGACGACGACGATGGCGACGAAGATCTTTTGGAGGGGCGAGAAGAGAGCAATGACTCGGAGCAAGACTAGGACATGGAACAGCAACGAAAGATGATGATATCTTCACCGGGAAAGATGGGACCACCACATGGAGAAAGAAGGCATCAAAACAAAGCGTAAGAACGCGTTTAAAAAATATAATTACACAATTAGCAGGGTCTAAAGGAAACATGATAGGAATAAAGAGTTCTATAGAATCATGGCGATGTTTTTTTGACAGTACAATAATAAATGTGGCAATGTGATTGTACTAATACAGTCAAGGAAAAGGTTTCTCCTAATCACGGCCGTAGCACGCACGCAAGACCCACTAATGTTCATGAAATTGAAGCACTAATGGGAATGCTACTGCTTCGTGGTATCAATAAAAGTAATCACCAACATACCGACGACCTCTTAATTAGCAAGGGCGATTCAATTGAAATATTTTGTCTTGTTATGTCACTACAGCGTTTCCGATTTCTGCTGCGTCATCTAAATTTTGATGGAAAAGAAACTAGAAATGAAAGACGTAAAGTTGTTTAGCTTGCCCCCGTGCGAGACATATTTGATTTGTTTGTTGAAACTGCAAGAATGATTTCAGCTTATCTGTCCAGGTTACCATGGACGAGAGCTTGGAGGCATTTAGAGGTCGCTGTTGGTTTCGTCCTTATAAATAAAATAAACCCGTCGAATATGGATTAAAATATTTGCTCTCTGCGATGCAAAAATGCATTACACGTCCAACTTAGAGGATTACGTTGGATAACAACCCGAAGGGACGTATTCAATGGACAATAGAGCACTTACCGTGGTTGAACGCTTGTGTAAACCAATTGATTACGCTAACCGTACTGTTACCACGGACAACTGGTTCACTAGCATTGAGCTCCTTGAGAGAATGCTGAATATCTATCAGCTGACTTCAGTGGTCACAATCAGAAAAAAAATAAGCGCGGCTTACCTCCATAATTCGTTCAAGAAAAGGGACGTAAAGTGAAATCATAAGTGTTTGGTTTTAGGAAAATGTACATTAGTTTCGTTCGTCCCAAGAAAAGGAAAAAATTTTCTCTTGATTTCAAGCACACACGACAACGACCAAGTGGATGCAATAGCTAAAAAACCTGATACCATTTTGGCATATGATTACAAAAAAGGTGGATGAGATATAGTGGATAGGTTGCGCGCTAACTACAATTGCGCAAGACCGACAAGGCGTTGGCAAATGGTCACCTTTTATTCATTAATAAATGCATCAACAATAAATTCTCAAGTAATATACACTATAAACAAAAAGAAAGAAAGCCTTGTACGGCGTAAATTTATTGAAGTCATTGCATTTTCCCTGATGGAAAACATCTTGGAAACCGTGCATCTATGAAAAACATACCACGAAGCACTCGTTTATGGATAAATGAACTACTAACCATTAAGCCATCACAACTACCTCCTAATCCTACCGAAGAGCACTGTAAATATTGTAAGAGAGTAAAATTATTAGACTAAAACGCGATACTCTCGTAAAATTTGCAACTCATTCCTCCGCTTTGAACATGTAACCTTGCTATGCGAAAAATGTTAAGTTAAAAATGCAGAAGCCTTCTTTTGGCTTTGATATTTCTGAAAAATTCCTAATTATATATGATTGAATATCTTTTTAATTTCTGTCATTCAATGAATATGAAACCCATTTTTAATTATCAATACCTTGTACCGGATTTTTGGGGTACTAATTAAAATTGGCAATAAATAAATATTTCTTCCTGTTAACATTCAAATGAATAAAAGTTCAAAAACACTGTGTTTGTATTGAAAATGTGAAATATTTTCTTTATAATTAGCTATGCAATTCATTTATTTAAACCTAATTCAAGGAAATACTATATAATTAATCTTCCAAACTGCATAAGGGACCACATCGGTCCAGGAGACCGACGTCACCACTCATGAACCAAAAACTTGACGTCACCACTCTAGGGTCATGCTGTCATTTCTTTAATGCGCTTAACAACCGCTTTTAGTCAATTATAGCCATAAATTGTGGAAGAAGACACCTCAGAGTGAAGAATAACGTGGATATTATAATATGAATTTGAAAAGTATATCTAAAAACAACTCGAATGCATTTCAATACCATATGTTCAGTGGCATTATGCCATTATAGGTCTGCTGACGAAGTATAGATGGCGTCCAGTCCACGTGCAACGTTCTGGGGGTGGATTGTTTAGAAAAGAATGCTGCACTAGAACAGATTATCACACAAGATCAGATTCCTTTCAGAGACCTACAGAGAACATCATCTCAGAACCTCACATCGTCCCTGGAGCCGAAAAAAAGTAAAAAATGATGAAGACGTTTAACCGAACGCAAGGCTGTAAGAGTATTTTGTGTGGCTCGTCAAAAACTGCCGTGAGTGAACACAGAGCGCTGCACGGCTATTACAGGAAAACTGTCATGTGATACGTATGCAGGTATTTCACACAGTGGGAGCCGTTAGATCTATTTGGAGGCTACTAGATAGGCTTAGTTTGCATGAGCAATGAAGAACAGATATCTTTCATAGTGGCATAGAGAACTGGGAAACACATTCGGGAAATAACAGGCAAAGCTAATCATAAAATGGGTTTTGTTAAAAGAATATTAGGAAAGTGCGACGACAAAGTGGGAGAAATTAGCAACTTCTTCCTCGTTAGACCCCATTTGGAATACGCTGCCAATGTTTGGGACCCTCTTTTCGTTGCTGGGACCTTGCGCTGCACGTTGATTTGAATGTTTACAGTAAAGGGACGAATTTCAAGAGACATGCGTGACTTCCCCTGGGTTCCAAGCAAGCTGAAGAGCGAGACTAAAAACTGGGGGCGGGGGTATTCGAATCCCTCGGAGGTCCTTCTGATGCATTCTCAACACAACTCACGCTGGGACAGCTCTGTGGAACCAGATTCGGTGAGGAAGGACAACGAGTCGGACAGCTTTCATTGGAGGCCGATAGGCAAAGCGGGGAAAGGAGGCATCATTTCTAAAGAAGTCACTCTGCTAAATTATGAGTCGGGGATTACTAACTACTATGAGTGTAGTCTACTAACCTATGTAAAACTTAATGCATAATTCTTAATTTTATTATTATTTCTAACAGCATATGATAGTATAATTTGTTAGTATACGTGAAGCTTTTTGGACAGTGTGGTGTGCATGTGGGAGTCCAATTGCATGGTTCATGCTGGTGATTGATCACCCCCTGCCAAACACCCTAGAGGTGGCTCGCAGGGTATAACGTAGATGTAGATGGAGATGTAGATGAAAGCGTCACCCAAGATTAGAACCTGGGGCCATAGGAACGGTAGCCAAGTGTTCCACCCGCAAGGATACCACGTTGCCCTTTCTTTGGAAACCCCGAAAAAATCCTGGAAGTGGTCCAGCGAAAGGAATAAGTCCTCTGACCCTGAATCGGTGAACTTCAAACGTCTTTAGCCCGTCCGAAGCTCATCTAGCTCACTCAACCTTCGGGTTAATTTAGTGAGAGAGAGACTGTTATGTGCTAACGTGTTTGTTCACAGAAGTCAGCGCTCATTCACTAATTTCGGCTGCCTACGGCAGAGGGCGCTGTGTGAAGTGACGAAGACGAGAAACTGCAGTTCGGCCTCTCCCACTCCGAAGTCTGAAGCAGTCCGCCCATGTTAGGGCGGTACAGGGAATCCTGAACCGGTTCACGGCTGTGGAGAAAAAAAATTTTCGACTTCGGTGCACCGATCCACCACCTGACACGGACAACTATGTATATATGGATTTAAATTCCTACCTCATCAGAATCCCTTGAGAAAGCGACCAGCATCGGTCGGGAAACGTTGGGGACACCCACAAATCGACGCGGCGACGCGACGTAGCCCAAAAGTTTTTATTTAACATGAAAAATAAGAATATATACAAAAATTATAATCTGCCCAATACTTATTTATAGGTCCGCGACGTGGATACTACAAAATCGCGAGGAGAAATAATTGAAAATATTCAACAATAAAGTTTTACGCAAGACTTATGAACAAGAGAGGTTTAGAAGAAAATTCAATAAGGAGATCAGAGAACTCTACAGGAGAAATGGTGTTATTGGTGAAATTGGGGGCAGAAGAATAAGATAGTTTTGCCATTTGCAGAGGTAAATAGACGCAAGTAAGTAAATAAGCAAGAAGAAGTAAGACGAAGGAAGACATAACACCAGAGTCAGACCGAGAGGAAGACCAAGAAAGAGATGGTGGGAGCAACTAGAATCTGATTTGGAGAAGGTTGGATCAGAGGAAGCAACGGGCAGAAAGAGACGGAGGGAAACTGTTGTCAACTAGGACATACTCGAGTGGCCCTGGGAGTGAGTGTGTAATTGTGGGATACGTCTGTGCGATCCACAACTCTTGGAATGGTGGATCGTGAGCTGTGCGTGGGCAGGTTGATGCGAGGGATTTAAGGTCGGCAATTTAAGCGCAGCGTATGGCGAAAGAGAAAATGGCTGGAAGGGATCATTCACGATCCAGATTAAATCTCTCGGGAATAACTTGCTTTTATTCGCGACCGCGCACACACCCGCCATATCACGATTATGAGTAATTTAGGTTGCGTTATTTTATCGGGCGTGTCCGAATACTTTCAAAGCAATATAACATCGCGATTCTAGTTTCGATCGTTCCAATAATTTGCAACCTCGACTTGAACATAGTAGTGCATGAAGGCGGAATGAAATGATTTTCCAGGGCAATCGATGCCGACTGTTTTTCTAAGCCACTCAAAAGCTCATCGAAAGACAACCACACTATCCCAATATTGCAAATAACATAACCAGGGTGTCCACAAGCTCCTCTTTAATTCTCCGCACACATTGCTTTTTTTACCTCGATAATATTACTCTTTCAGGAAGCCGCGGTTGGTAAAATTATATCCTCATGTGGAAAGAATCAATTTTCAATTTGTTCAGCTTTTACCAAAGATTGAGGACTTTGCCGGAAGAAAAAAATCCGTATTCCAGCACCCGAGACTATCTTGAGTCCTCACTCAACCTTGCTGGTTCAAATCTCAGACTCATGTTGAGTTTGAGTTTATATTGTAGAAAATAACGTGAATTCAACTCACTTGAGTATTTGTGCAAACGCTGCGAAACGAAATTTTCAAAGAAATACATTTAAACTATTTACGCCCATGATCGCTCACTGAAAACTGGAATAACTGGAGCAAATGCCATGCATGAAAATAGTATTTTTACGAAAGAGATACCATTTTAAAAAACTTGAAGAGAGGGTGGCGAACATGTTGGAACTTGGAGACTCCATTTGAATTGGGACTCAAATTATCAACAGAGAAGCATTTTCAGAGCAAGCATTGGAACTGCAGGGAGTGCACTCCCAATGACTGTTGCCCCGAAAAACCAACGTGCCAACCGACTCGAGTTGGAGTCAGGATTGAAACTATAGACTAAGGTCGAGGATTAGGGCCCACAGACAAAGACGAAAAAAGCAAGAGGAAGGGGAGGAGGTGGCCAGTGCATACTCACCATAGGGCCACCACGAGCCTCAGACGACATCCAGGGGGGGTGAGCACCATCACTCACCTGCGAAGGGAAAGAAGAAGACTTTGAGCAGGAGACACTTTGGATACGGCTGAAAGAAGCGAACTTTGCTTACTGCCTTTGCGCCCCCGGTAGATTACCCACAGCAACTGTACTACTGCCTCGACAAGAAGTAACCGAATAAGTTCAACAGATTCAGGCTTCAATTGGTGGAAGTTAGACATATTTAAATAAATAAAAGATCGTATCACTTTTCCACAAGATGTTTAAATGCGTACAACGCGTTTCGGCTTACTGAGGCATCATCTGGTACAAGACCGAAACGCGTTGAGCGCATTAAAATTCTTGTGGAAAAGTGCTACGGTCTTTTATTTATTTAAATTAAAGAAGTAACCGGTTATATGCATAATTAGTTGTTATGAATCGCAATGTTTTAAACTTTTATTTTTAGGAAATATCCAATAGATCACTCTGCATTAATCTCGTAGGCAGTTTTCAAAAAATTTTACGAAAAGAAAGAACGGCAGTACTAGTAACTTTTAGAAATTACAACTGGTGCTTGCGACTGCAACTAGTTACTTTTTTAAACTAATGTAACTTATTACAAATTTTGAAAAGTAACTGTGAGTGAGTCCGGTTACTTTCTTTTTCCAGGAAAGGCAGCGGCGAATCACTCCTCTAATCTCGTAATGTTCGCCTGCTGAGATTTGAGCCTCGGATATCTTCAATACGATCTCGTTAGCCCCCACGTGCCCCCTCTCCTCCCCACCCCTCCCATAATTAGCCATGGGACGCCTCACTCATTTGAGAGACTACTCTAATAAACACATGGCGCGATTACGCCACCCGCCAAAGCTCCAAATGGGAGCGCGTTACTTCACATCATCCACCCGTCTCGAGCAACCAAAGATACAGATTGAGTGCCGATCACCAAAGACCAATGTGAATAAGTTTTCTTGACTAATTAGAACAATGCTTGACTGGAACGATGCCCTTCTTGAACCCACACCAGAAAACCTAAACATATTTATCACAAAATAAATAAATTATAAGAATAGATGGAAGAAGGATATTGTTACCATTTGATTGCAAGATATAGTTAACGAGGGCTAAGACATATAAATATTTTTTATCAATTTATCATGCATATCTATGTTATCACTTGGCCTATTGCCCACTATCAACACATTCAAATGATAATAATGACTAATTATTGTCAAGTTAGCCTTTATTCTGTAAGGGAAGAGGATGGAGCCCATTGGGGAAGTCAAAGGGCACCGGTTCTTGTGAATATTCCGTTCTGATTTTTCACCGACACAGTGCGACCGGGATGTCGAAGGGAAAATATACAGTAGTCCTCCTATCTTCTCAATGTAAATGTATGAAACTCAACCAAAGAATCTAGGTTCAGCGTCTCCACGTTATGTTTATGAAAAATCAACCGGTTTCGACGCGTGTCACTTTTTTCTCAAGAGTTGTCGAAACCGGTTCACTTGTAATAAGCATGGTGTGAATAATAACTACCCCTCTCGTTATAGAGTGAATTTCCGCTAAGATAGCTCGTCGGACTTATCTATGCGATCGATTCGAAAACACATTTACATTGGTCCTTGCGGTCGGCACTGTTCCTTAAGCTGGTGATCATATTTTGCAACAAAGTTTGGCTTTAATATTTGCATCCCAAGATCTTGCCATGCTCTTTCCCCGCTATCTTACGAACGCAAACATACTACGGAGGATCAGATCATATAAATACAATAAGAGAGATAGACGGTAGAACAGACAGATTCAGAATGTCTTTTATTCCACGATCAATAAGAGATTATAACGGCAGCGATAAAACTCAAATAGATTAGATGACTTGTAGTGTAGCCTACTAACCTATGTAAAACTTAATACCTGTTTCTTAATTTTATTAGTATTTATAACAGAATATGCTAGTATGATTTGTTAGTTTGTGTGACGTATTTTGTACTGTGTGGTGTGCATATTCTAATTACATGATGGTGATTGATCACCCACTGCCAAACACCCTACAGGTGGCTCGCAGGGTATTATGCTGCTAGCGTATGGGACCCTTACGAAGTAGGACTAATAGCTGAAATCAATCGAGTACAACGGAGGGCGGCCAGATTTGTGATGGGTTGTTTAGACAAAAAGGGCAGCGTTTCCAGTATGTTACACGAGTTAGGATGGGAATCTTCACAGGAGCGTAGATCGAAGTATAGGCTTAACTTACTTAGGAAATTCGAAGAAGACAGTTTCTCATACGAAGTGAATCACATCCTTCGTTTACCATCGTACTATAGTAGACGTGATCATGAGAATAAAATAAAAGAAATAGACTGCAAAACAGAGAGATTTAAAATGTCATTCTTCCCTCGTACTATTAAGGATAGCAACGTTGTCTCAATTGATAGGATAAATGGCGTCGCTCGCTAGGATCACTCCTTGCATGTCTTTTTCATAGTTCTAACCTTGAATGTATTTTCTCTAGGAATTAATAACATTAGCAAGTTTTTTTTTATGAATAAGCATGTATATTTTGCTAGTGTGCGTAATATTTCTATGACCGTGCGGTGTGCATGTGGCGGTCCTCTTGCATGCTGCATGTTGGTGATTGGTCACCCCCTGCCAAACACCCTAGAGGTGGCTCGCAGGGTATTATGTAGATGTAGATTTATCCTATAGACCGATCCCACGACACAGCCAGTTCCTTTTCTTCGAGCCAACCCATCCTCTATCGGTCATGTCTCTCGTTGGACAGATCGAGTTGTCGGTGGGGAAATGAGGGGCGGCAGGGGTCCTCTGCTCACGCACAGGGAGAGCGGCGCGTAATGCAATTGGGAACTTCCCCGGAAATAAAACCACTCGGCTCAGAGAAGACGAGTTTCGGAGGCGGGGGGGACCGCAATTTGAGAAAAAATTCCAATAGGTCTATTCATGAACACAGTTATAATTAATTTCCATTCTAATGAGGAAATATTCCGATTCTCCAACGCTCGCGCGCCCGGTCAGGACGACGGGAAGGGTCTGAGGGGAGGGTTGAAAGGGTAAGGGGAAAGGTTTAAGGGGGGTGCAGAGGGGAGGGGATAATTAGGGGGGGGTTCGCGCAGGCGCAGATTCGATTCCAGGGTCTGTCTTAAGGGAATAAGAAGAGGCGCATTCATTCTGATGCTCACGGCTAGAGGACAGCACAAGTATAGTGGAAAGGGCAGCGGCGATGTGCTTAGCAACAATAATAATATGTATTCGGATTCTCGACATCGCCCCAATACCCTCGGCGCGGAAAATTCTTCATCACACGCGGGATCATATCTTGTGCGGAACGGGATGCCATTTCATTGGTTACCGGGAGGGAGGGGGCGAGGCGGGGAGGGAGGGGAGGGCAGGGAGATTTTCGATGCATTTCAATGCTTCAAATCGTATGCGATTCAGGACACAGATATGAATCGCTCTTTTGAGTCGTTCAGCATAAATGAATTGACTGGCACAGAGTCGTTCTCAGAAGACGGACGCGTTTTTTTCCGCGCGCGTTTATTACGATCATGGAAGATTGGCTCACCGGACGCTACACGTGTTGTCAACCACCGAACATTTCAATTGATTCACAAAAGTCACCACGATCGGGCTGTCGAAGGCAGAGCGATCCGAATTACTTTGGGAAGTAAGCTGTAGTTAGGGCTGCAGACCGAACTTCATACGGATGATAACATAATCTATCGAAGTTTAAACTTTCCAATGATATTCAACATTTTTTTCCATCGCCAGTTCAGATATTATATTTCAAATACAGTAGATTCCGTGTAATGGGTCCACCGGTTACTTGGAGCAGTCGCTTAATTGGGGCAGATCTTGAAGAACAGAACCCCATAGAGGAATATCCCAGAGTATTCTCCGCTTAATTGGGACAGCATGCCGCTTTATTGGGCCATGAGTCGGCGACATAGACTCTATACTCGCGACCAAATTAAAATTTTTTGTTTTCAGAATACTATTTTTTTATATTTTCCTCCTTTGATTTACTCTTATTTTTCACAAGTGTTCCTATTATTGCCCTATTTTGAAAGCCCTTGGTGTTATACTATCCGCAATAGGATAGGACTTTTCTTTAATAGGACTTAGTAAAAGACATTAATTCAGCGTCGCCCGAGAATATGAAAAATATTTTTAATTGAATTGTTATAATTCTTAAAAATGATAATAAATTAACTAAACTCGCTGATTTATTAACCAAATTAATAGTTTCATAAACGGATGCTGCATTATAAACATTCTTTAGTCTTCTTTCTATCATTTCAGCGTTTTTTTGCCCATTTAGAGGATAGTTCGCCTAATTGGGGCAGCCGCTTAATCGGGGCAAAGTGCACAAGTCCCAGGAATTAACCGGAATCTACAGTAAATGGATTTGCATGCGTCCATCGCTGGACAGCGGTCATTTCCGAAATCTGATTTAAAAGTCATAGAAGCGGCAAAAATACGTCAATCAAGGCTCCTTAGGAAGAACCGGAGGTTCTTCTGTATAGTCTACTTGTTAAAAAGAACACCTCTGATACTGCAGCGAAAATGTCGATTCTTCGAGTTACTGAATCTCCTTGTACAGGTAGAAGTTGCTATAATTACGTATTCGCAGAGAAAAAACGATGGTGAAGCATCAATAAATGAAGACTAATAACTGATGAGGGTGTCAGCGTCATTTTACTTCCCTCATAGTTGTTTTATTCCTCTGTTTGTCATCCAGAGTTTGGCAAGAGAGTCCCTATACAATCTCGCGTGGAATCTAGGAACTAGCAGATTGTAAACCTGCACATTTGAACTATTTTGGCAGTGCATTGGTCTTGGCTTGTGCATCTAATTTAAGATACTGACAAAAAAATAGTACTGACACTCTTATGAATTACAGGTCTTTAATAAAGAAATAAAAACGAGCGATCGTAAAGTATCAGTTAATGAGTGAATCAATTTTCATAGAAATGCATCTTTGGAGACCCAGAATATGGTTATAAGCTCAAAAAGCAGAATTTATTTCAACGGGGGACGTGAGGAGTAGAATCGGTAGTTGCGCTTCAAGATATAATGTTGAGGGCAAGATGTCCAACCCCTTACAGATCACACGAATAAAGGCCTTTGATTCACACTGAGAGAGGACTCCCTATGCAGGAACAAGTGACTTTGATGCAGTGCTTTGAAATTCGTCGTCGCAGATCAGTGGCAAAATAAGGGTTTTTCACCCCGACAGTGGCTTAGTAAGCACGACCCTCGCCACATGTGCCACAGTAGGGACTTGTGACGTCAACATCTTGTTCGGTTAAAACCCATCCCGAAGTTCACTCTGAGAAAATGGCTTGGTGGTGGAATCGGTTAACACGCCTGACAAGCAATCGGGAGATCCGGCTTCGATTCCCGGCTAAGTCAAATATTTTTTCATGGCGAACTTCATCCTTAGGTGTATTTGAAATACCAGTTTTCATTCAAAGCATACAGGTCAGAATAAAAACGGAAAATAATTAATGCAAATTTTAAACAATCGGGAATTAAAACGTTCGCGACAGTGCTAACTTATTCCACACGATCTACACTTGAGATGGACGATTGGCGGGAAAACAAACGAATCTCGCACCCAAGCAGTAACTAAGTGAAATGTGAGTGAGGATGCATGTGATTCACGTCATTCGGTTCGCACCGAAGAGTCGTTCGTGAGGAGCGACTCACTCAGCGAAGAGCTCCATCAGCAACATTGGGTCGCGTCGCCGTGTGTGAAAGTTCAGGGGGGGGGATTGGGGGGGAAACGTAACACAGCCCTCCTCGCGGCGAGGACTCCAATCTCGACCCCCACACCCTGCAACCCTTTCCCTTGCAAACTCAAGAGGAGAGGAGAAAAGGGGTCCCTTTCCCCCCCCCCCTCCGAAACCCTCGCTTTCGCCGCCTCCCGCAATGCCAGGGTTCTTCAAACAAAGTCCGTGCCTCATTTGAATTGCTAATGAGAAACCCAATTATTGGATTAATGTAAATTACGGGAGAAGGCGCAGGGAGGAGGGTCCTGGGGATCCGAAGAGCGTGTCGGAGGGGGGTTGGAAAGGGGGGGTTGGGAGGGTCTGAGGGGAAAGGGGGTGAAAGACGGAGGAGGAAGACCCCGAGTGGGAAGTCGGTGTATGCAGGATAATTAAAATCCGTTGATTAATATGTAAATTTAATAAGATTACACGCTGCAAAGCAAACCTAATCTGAAACTTTTAAGTTAATCCAACAGTTCCACTAATGGGAAGAGTTTACTTAGCCGAAAAGCCCGTTAACTATGTAAAACAACGACTCCGCACTGATATAGGATAACAGTGGCACATTAGGATTTTGCAAGATTAAAACCTCCGCCGGGATTTCTTCATCCTTCTCGAACAATGGGGGGGGGGGGGGGGGGGGGGAAGGGAGCCCAGGTGGAAACACGCGCCCAATACCAGAGATAACAAATGAAGGGAGAATTAAAACGCTCAAAGTGAAAGGAGGGAATTTCTCGGGTTATCAACCGAGCCTGCTGTTCCATTGTGGCCAATGCACTCAATTCTATTTTTCCCTGCAGTGGAAATAAAATGTTTAAACATGATAGTACCGATGGTTTCTTCCCGAAAGAAAATGTCGGTTGGTTATGTCATTATGACGCGCAAACAACTTGCAGCCATGGTCCCAATGATTTGAATGAAGTTTTAAACCGCTGGGTTTGGATTTATCGCAACTGTAAATCAACCAAAACTTCTCAAAAAGTCTGATGTATTTTTAAAATGAGCAACTATGAGCAGCTACATGGGTTGGAAAATTGATCTGTATTCTTTTTCCTTTCAAACGCAGGAAAAAACTTGCCGTGGACAGGCGGAGATGTTTATGTATTTCGACCCCAATATAGAATCTAAGGTTTGTACGACCAAGTTTCCACGACCAACATCGATTATAACAGGTTTAGAGAGGAACTGCTAAAATATTTTATTTCAAGTCATATACCTCCTTTACATAAAAAAAAAGTTAACTCGGAAGTTTAACGCAGCACCGTAATGAGCGGTGTCCCTTTAGGAACTATTAGGAAACGGAATTTTACACGATTTTAAGGCATTACAATTCAGGAATCATTGATTTAATATGGTAGGTAACCTGGTATCGTTGTAATGCAGGCATTTTTATCCAGGTTGAATAGTGATTGGAAAACATTTCGTAAATATCAACAGCATATAAGCAATAGAGCGCAGCAAGATAGTCATTTGAGACCACTGCCACGCGTCGCGCCGATCTCCACTGTTCGTCGATTGTTATCTTGAAGGAAATCTCCCGTCATGCGTCACTCTCGGAATGCGGTCCCCGTCACGTGCTCAAATTGATTGTCTGCCAGCTGCAAGATTATTAATCACTGAAAAAATGTCTACCTTATTTTGCCATTACCTCGTAAGTGACTTTCATCAAAAAGAAAAACGCGAATGCCGTCACACTTTTCACGAGTTGGTGACGTCATTTAGAGATTTGGTTCATTCAATGAATCTGAAAGAACCTTTCGCCGAATGAATCGCTAACAAGAGGGATTTCAAAGAACATACAGGGAGCCGAACGAGGTACAAGGACAGCGGGTGGCTTCGAAGCGGAGATGCGCACCACATGAATACGTGATGTCATCAACTTCCCAGCGAAAGGGTTAAGGCTGTCGATTGCACCGAGAAGCAGGCGCCAGAAGGAAACAGCGGAAAATTGCGAGTCTCTCCCTATTTTTTAAAACTTCATCACAATTAAAAATGAAGGAAAATGGGCGAGGGACCTAATTCGATGTAAACGTTTACTCGGCTGTTCACAGTTTGTCGCATAGTAAAATTGAACTTCGCCATGAAAAAGAGAAAAGGGAAGAAATTTTTTTTATAGAAAGCGAAGAACGAGGTCCATTAAATTGAAATGAGATCGTTCTCTGTGGAGTACACAAGTCAATTCGCTGAGTATTCAAGCACGTGCGCGAGAATTTTCAACATACTTTTTTTTAATTTCTACACCAGCAATGGTGTGTGAACCGTCCATTGGCCACTTTCCGGCGGAATGCGCCCGTCTAGTGTGTAGTCTGTAGTAGGACTAATTGCTGAAATCAATCGAGTACAGCGCAAGGCGGCCAGATTTGTGATGAGTTGTTACGACAAAAAGTGCAGCGTTTCCGGTATGTTACACGAGTTAGGATGGGAATCTTTACAGGAGCGTAGATCGAAGTATAGGCTTAACTTACTTAGGAAATTCGAAGAAGACAGTTTCTCATACGAAGTGAATCACATCCTTCGTTTACCATCGTACTATAGTAGACGTGATCATGAGAATAAAATAAAAGAAATAGACTGCAAAACAGAGAGATTTAAAATGTCATTCTTCCCTCGTACTAATAAGGATAGCAACGTTGTCTCAATTGATAGGATAAATGGCGTCGCTCGCTAGGATCACTCCTTGCATGTCTTTTTCATAGTTCTAACCTTGAATGTATTTTCTCTAGGAATTAATAACATTAGCAAGTTTTTTTTTATGAATAAGCATGTATATTTTGCTAGTGTGCGTAATATTTCTATGACCGTGCGGTGTGCATGTGGCGGTCCTCTTGCATGCTGCATGTTGGTGATTTGTCACCCCCTGCCTAACACCCTAGAGGTGGTTCTAAGGATATTATGTAGATGTAGATGTAGTCCTCCTACATGCAAGAATGGATAACACTCACCGACTAAGAAGTAGTCTTTTCTCGACTTCTCCTTCACTTGCACTGTTAAGGTAGCACTAGTCCCCTCATACTTCTGACTTCTACTTCGTGCCCTAGCACGCATAAATGGGCTGAATTTAAACTCATCGAGGCAACATCTAAGAAGACATAGTAGCAATAAAACATAAGTTATAGGCTCCGTCTCGACCGCAAGAGGAGGGAGGGAGATCAAAGGAGAATAAAGGTAAACGATTTTAATTTTTCCTGGTGAATACTACTCACGAATATTTCTCGGGTTCTCAGCCAGATTAATGCTTTTACATAAGCCGACGTTTCGGTAGGCGACTTGCCTCCCTTCCTCAAGACCGTGTTACTTTATGGAAGTCCAATTTCACACTGAACCGGATCGACCCTTTACCGAGCACAACAATGCGGCTCAGGTGTCGTCTGATTGGCTGTAGGTCTTTCGAAATTCTTCGCGTTCTTCCCTTATGTTTTTTATACAGCTGATTACAGGTCTCCATGTATTGCTAAGATGAAAGTCGGTGTCCCGATTGAAATTTTTGGGATTGAGGCGGATCTCTATTGCTTCATTAATTATGCGATCCCAGTAACGATGTGCGTGGCAAAGGATTGTTGTATCTTCCCATTTAATAGCATGGTCTTCATTAATGCTGTGTTCCGCCACGACCGACTTTTCTGGTTGCGCTAATCTGAAAAATCTTCGGTGTTCTTATAGCCTCGTCTCAATCGTTCGGCCTGTCTCCCCCACATATATTCAAAAGGTATTCCATAAACCCCCGGTGTCTTCAGGCCGATCGGATCTTTCACCCTCACCAAGCGGTGCCTTAATTTAGGTGGTGGCAGATGAATGGTTTTGATGTTATACCGTCGTAGAATGCGATGGATCTTACCAGATATGGTTGACACGTATGTGATTAAGGATTTGAACAGCGGTTTTTCAGCGGTCGTCTCCCGAAACGTCGGCTTGCTTAAAAGCATTAGCCTGGCTGAGAACCCGAGAAATATTCGTTGTCGAGAATAAAGGTGTTAAGAGAGACGGGGAGAAGACCATCATGGGCATCAGGCAGAGAAATGCCAAGGCAAAGGAGGCCGTAGGAGCAAGTGCAGTGAGGGTGCATTGGACGCAATGGAGAATTAGGGTGAAATTTGAGTCAAAAGAGGGAGAGGAAGGAAGAGAAAAGGCTCCATTGATGGGGGGTGGGCTACATTTTGAATTGAGAGGGTTGGGTGGATGGATTGGATGTCGAGATTTGCTAATGCTATTCCATGCTAATTTACCTCAAACGCTATCATAATTTATGTGTGTGAGAGTAAAGGTGAAAATACAAATGATGCCTCGGTATTGCATCAACGGCATCACGTATTGCTCAAACGAAACAGTTGACCTGAAGATGATGCTGAGCGCCGAAACACGTTGAAACTCCTATCGCTATTAACCCTTTCTAACCCTGAGCTGCGAATGGGATAAAATAAATCTCAAGATTTTTCATTTTGAAAATTTTGCACTCGATCATAATTATTGTGGTAGCTAAATATTTCGCAATTTACAATTTACACCACAAAATAATGAGTATTCTATATATTTCCTGAATAGAGCAGAACATTTATACATTTTTGATGTTGCTTAGAAGCACCATTGGGTTAGAATGGGTTAAAAGGAAAGTAGAGAATAATAGATGACCATTTTCTGCAATCAATGATTTTTTTAGCGACGCCTAACTTTCGGCTGAGGTATTTAAACGTATGAATCAGTTAAAAGTTTCATATTCAATATCTAGGCATGAACGATCGAAGACTTACTGTTAAGGATGCGCGCGTCAGCCATGATCCAAGGCGGCTGAAATGAGACGCTCGCTGTCTCAGTTTCCCGCTAATACGATCGTCCGCCCAACCTCCTCACTCCGTAACCCCCCTCCCCCCCATTCAACGGATATTCGCGGATAAAAGGTGTTTGCTTAGGACCCTCGGACGCCCACTTCAACAAATGAACCGCTCCATGCGATGCAATGATTGAATCCCCCCCCCCTCTCCGCCCAAAATGCTAATCGTAAAATTTAATTCATTGCGTCAACAAAGCAACACTTTGCCGTGGGAATCAGATCCGATTGGATAATCCCACGGCTGCTTTGGAAGAGATTCCCTCTCCTCCTCACCTTCCTTCGACCATCCTCCACTCTTACTTTGATCGTGCACGCCAATACTTTCTTAAATGCAGCCGTCCGACCGATCATGAGTAATCTACATCTACATAATAACCTGCGAGCCACCTCTAGGGTGTTTGGCAGGGGGTGATCAATCACCAGCATGCAATTGGATTCCCTCATGCACACCACACAGTACAAAATACGTGACGTATACTAACAAGTTATACTACAATATGCTGTTAGAAATAATGATAAAATTAAGAAAAATGCATTAAGTTTTACATAGGTTAGTAGGCTACACTACAAGTCATCAAATCTATTTATGAGTTTTATCGCCGCCGTTATAATATCTTATTGATCGTGGAAAAAGAGACATTCTGAATCTGTCTGTTCTTCAGTATATTCTCTTATTTTATTTACATGATCTGATCTTTCGTAGTATGTTGGCGTCCGTAAGATATAGCTAACTTAGATAGAAAAGACACGGCTCTTGAATTTATTTAAAGGTTTAGTCTATTTTTCAATCTACGGTTTGACAGAGATTCTCATCCGAGTTTATCTAAGAGGTCAGTTACACTAATAAGACTATCGTAACGACCTTTCACGTGCCTGGAAGCTCTTCTTTGCACGAGTTCTAACTCTGTTATCAAGCCTTTTTCATGAGGGTCCCAAACACTGGCAGCGTATTCTAAATGTGGTCTAACGAGGGAAAAGTAGCTAATTTGCAAATCAATGCCTCATATGAAAAAAAGGTGCGCCAATGAGGCAAAACATCGGTCTATCGACGTATGAGACCACGGGTGACGCGACGTGGTCCTTACATCTACATAATACCCTGCGAGCCACATCTAGGGTGTTTGGCAGGGGATGAAAAATCACCAACATGCAGCATGCAAGAGGACCACCACATGCACACAGCACGGTCATAGAAATATTACGCACACTAGCAAAATATACATGCTAAGCCATTAAAAAAAAACTAAGTGGTGTGCGACTCTTTCCGGCGCGGAGACGTGGACACTCTGGAGGAAGGAGGAGAATAAAGATCGAGACGTGGGTGTAGAGGTGAACGGAGAGGAACGACGAAGTGCTGGAGTGAGATACGGAGGAGACAGAATTCTTGGATGGACCAAGCGGGGAGGTACGCGAGTTGGGGCTAATTCCTCCAGGCACCAAACCACCGCTGTTTAACCTAACCGCTGGCTAACGCAGCATCTCTTCCAGTCTTTATCATTTCAAGATTTTTCCCTTATTGGATATTTTCCGGTAACTTTACATTCGCTTTTTTCCCCGTAGCTGAGACATGATTATTCAATGTTCCGAGTTCTCTGGCATACCTTCAAATGGAAAAATATGAGATTTTCAAATGCCCCCGTCATTTCAACAGAGAGGGCCCCACAACCGGTGGCGGCTTGCCCATAAGGATTTTTCGGACGACGCCCCTCCCAAAGTTTTGAAAAAGGAAAAAAATTAAATACCCATTCAATTATAATTATACATCTAATTAACAAATTTAGTGTTTTTTCAATCGCATACATCGAAAATGTAGGAAAAACACGCAAAAATAGCGCGAGAAGTTCGCATTTGTATCCGTGGGTGGCTCGCCATAACTTCCCAATCCAACACCATTCAGTTATATAAAGAATGGTAGTGGTGGGGGCTGCTGGTGCTATGGCGCATCTAAGCTCGTTGCTTATGGAAGTCTTGCATGTTGCCTCGGTGAGTTTAAATACCACCCCTTCGGCCTATTTATGCGTGAAAGTACACGAAGTAGGGAATGGTTTCAGAAGGGTAAGGGAATCAGTGCTATCTTAACAGGGTAAGTGAAGGAGAAGGCTAAAACAGACAACTACTTATAAGATAACGGATAAGCACTCTTGAAGCTAGAAGGACTAAACACTAAGCGTCTGCATATCATGGCCAACCAGCACTCAGCATAGCGTAATGCAGGGGTCTCCAATTTACTAGGCCAAGAGGGCCACATTCCAAGTTCCGAATCGCCCTGCGGGCCTGATAGCAAATTTGCCGATTACTGAGGTATAAGATATTCGATATTTGAAACGAGTGCGCGGGCCGAATCCGGCCCGCGAAGGGCTTTCATCCGGCCGTATTTTGGAGAACCTTGGCGTTTATGCATTGCTAATATTCTCCTCCCTGGGCTATATATTATTGGCTAAAATACGGCACCAAGTATTTTGGCCTTAAAACGCCTGCAGGAATGAAATACGAACTGATTTTTTTTACAGAACTCCGAAATGATGACAACCAAAAAATATTCCCTAGATTAAATTATACATTTTTGCCGCCGATTTTGTAATCGCAATGACTTTGATTCCTCTGTTGGAGTGAGGCGAGGGACTTAAGGGTGGACCAAAGCACTGCAAGTCCCTTCCTGAGAGGGGGAAGCTATCAACTCCATCCCCCACCCGCTAGGAGTACTCCACTGTCGGTCAGTCGTGAGGCTTTGCGGTTCAAGAAATCCTGAGCCGGTCCTCAGTTATGAAGAAAACCGGTTTCAAACTCAGTAGACTAAACCGGTTTATTTTCTACTCAACCGCTTTCTTCTGCTAAACCTTTCTTTTCAATGAGTGATACAGAATCCTTGATCAAGAATATTCCCACAGCTGATCCGAAGCGGTGCACCCCATTGACTTTTCCATCCGACTTTTCCAGCTATTCGCGGTGAAATCTTGACCTCCTGAACCTTTGCCCATAAAAGTTGATGACGCCATCAACAGCTCCCGAGCGGGAAAGCGCTTACTTCCCAGCTACTCTTCGGCCTCCAGCGTTGGCGCGGTCTGTGCTTCGCTGTCGTTTACACTGTCGTGTTGAACTTGTCGAAGTGAGCGATTCCTTATCTCAAAGAAATTTTCCCCTAAACGAGGTAGTGGACTTGAACTCTTAAGACGCCACCTACTAATGAAAATTCGGAGTCAACTTTTGTGTTTTCGACTTTAAACATGTGATAACATGGCTGATTTGAGTGAGATATTTTTAATCGTATATTTTACTTCTCGCAAACGAATTCTTTTGATGAATCACAATTTTTATTCTGTTGGAAAAAGCAAAAATTGAAATAGCTAGATGTTATCATTTGTCCTTCATTTATTGCTGATAAACAACGAGGAACGGCGAAGTCGTACCGAGGAATGAGTGGGCGCTTCCCTACCCCCTGGCCGACGAAGCCGGCCCCTAGCTTATTCGGGTGAGATTATTCGAACTAAAATTCTTTGAATAACCACAAATGTAGACGGCGAAGCCGGACCCGAGGTTTTTAAGGGGCAGAGCCCCTTAACGAGCGCGCGGAGCGCAGCGAGTATATTTGTACAAGAGGGTTTATGCATGTAAACTGTATCAACATGCTTTTTCTGTTTTATAAACCCTTGGCATCGAGTTTGTTTATTTAATCAAGAATAAACCATACTTGCAAGCACATTTCAACCACTTAAGCCCTCAAGTCCAAATTTAATAGAATATGCCTACTCGTTTAGCAGTTCTCTGAACTGATTGATAATAATCCCCTCTGAGATTATGAAAACGTGAAAAATAGCAATAAAGTAACCAATCCTATGATTAAAACTATCATCAGCTCTAACCTATTAATGAATGCATTATTTAATGCCATATTTTGTCTGATATCCCTGCTGCCCTATACATGTTTCCCCTAACAAGCCGAATTCACAATTACTTCAATACTGAACCCACTCTTGTTCGTAAAGTTTTTTTTTTACTATGCCTCAATTTCTCAGCTCGCGATGCTTCACGACACCGCATAAATTGTTTTCCTTTCGATGCACACGGAAATATTACAAATATCCCTTCGCTCCTACTTTTCTGCTGCAAGTGAGTGGGTATATGATTCGAAATCCAATATGGTGGTTTCCTATTATTTTTTTACTGCCTAAATTGAAAGATAATTACTCCTGGAGTACGTTTTTCACGCTTTTAGATTTTTAAATGACGATATCTATTTTTCGCGATTAAATGAAAAGTGAGAATTTTCAAGCGTTCGAAAACAAGAGGGCTAAGTATCAATGCTGGGAAAAACCCGTGTCACGTCGTTCTGGTTCCCGCTACCGCAAGTGAGGTGACCTTGGGGCGAGGCTTTGAGGGCCTATACGACGCAGGGTGCCAGCAGATAGCAGAGTACCTACCCTGCTTTCAGGTAGCGCCTGGATTAAATAAGGATTATTAATACCTTATCAAACGAAGGAAACTTTCCAACCTTAGGCAGTTTTAATAGGTGATTATTAAGGCACGTTTCCCTGAGCTCTGTGCCTCATGCATGCATTGGTAATCTCAGACGATGTAAAACTCCTATCTACTCGTATAGAAACTAGGTCCCTGTGACGTCACGTGGAGTGGCATCGCATGGGTGCCAATCTGGCCGTTTTCAAATGCGGTTAAAATTGGCCATTGCCATTCGTCTAAACTGGGATTTCTAAAACCATATAATTTGTATATTATGAATACACTAATGGTGGGTAATGAATCGCAATCAATGCCTTTCGTTTTCTTTGGTGAAGGAAACTACCCCATTCAGTCGAAACCGTTTCGTGCCGACACCCCCCTGCCCATCACTCCCGCAATATAGACCCGAGGACATTGCGAATAGACGCGTTGGGAGGATGAGGGGATCTCCATCTCTCCATTCGCATATCGACCCGCAATTTTCTTCTTGAGCGCATTAATTTCACGTGCACCACAGCCTCGAATCTCGCATAATTCATTCGCCATATGATTGCGCGGGGGCGTGCACTCCGATAAGAAAGGGGAGGGGGAGCACCTAAGCAACCACACACAAACAATTGGTCGATCCTCATCTGTCGAGCCACATGTCGAGTGGGGTGGGTGAAAACCCTCCCCCCCCCCAACTCTACAAGAGGTTCACTTATATCACATGTAGGTAGTCGCGGGGTAAACACACAAACTTAAATCTTGAGGCATAATTCTCCGGATGTCAACTCCATTTCAATGAAAGCGATGAAAGATATCCGCCAGTCTTTCCCGGCTTGGAAACCATCTTCTCGGGTATCACTCCTGCTTAGGTGGTTCCTAATTCTCGACATTACGCCAGAAATCTTTGGCTTACTTTCCGAGAATTTTCTTCCCGTAAGACTTTTCTTTTCGAAGACTCTTCGAAAGAATCCCGGTATATACCTGGCAAGCATGAACCATCTGACGCGGTGTAATCACGGAGATGAATACATAGAATTCAATGAAATTACTTCTAGATGAATGCATATTGAATTTTTGGAATTCATCTGCCCGTAGGCGTATTATTTGAGAGCGAGGCGTTTAGTCAAAGATTCTCTTCAGATTCACGTGAAGGCTCTTTTTATCAAGTGACTTCCTCTTCAATCCGAAATGAGCGTCTGTGACTTTGAGTGAAGTCTCCGCTCGGGAAATATAGGCATTGCGATAAGTTGAAAAGAGTTAAAATACCTGTTAGTGCGGGATTGAAGAATTTGAGGGAGGTGAGAATTAGAACGGCTGGACATGTCAGTAACTCCTTTGGGGGGATGAGTAGTTCGCACAGCTGTTGAGGAGTCTGGTCAAGGAATGTGGAGAAAATAAATGATCCCAGGAAGTTTCGTTTCATAATTCCTTCGGTTATGCAAAGGTAACCAATTCAAATCAATAATAATCTTTGAATAAGTTTCTTCTCCAAGCCAAAAATGAATCATTAATCAATAATGGGGCAGATAACGCAAATAGCAAACAAATTTCTTGTGGTAATAGGTAGATTTTTCTTTTGCTGTGTCAATGAATTAAGAACCTTATTTTCTTTCTTGCTTACATCGAGCACATATTGGTCGAATAATAGATTGTTGCTGAGCGTGAGTCCAAGATATCGTGCGGCCTTGGTAACGAGCACAGCAGTGAAAGCGACACACAAATTTGGAAGGCTTTTAGTAAGCCATTGTTTTTAGAAGTCACTCATTACCAAAAATCATTGATTGCGTTTTAATTGTGTTTAACTGGTGGCAGTTTAATTCAGCCCAATCGCAGATTTAGCGAATCTCAGAGTAAACTATGGAAGTACTATGCATGGAAGCTCTTCTACGGTAGAATGAGCAAAGATTTGTAAGTCGTCTGCGAAAGCATGTATTTACAGTCATTGATGCTATTAGATCGAGAGTATTCAGAGTAAAAAAGAGAGGTCCGAGGACGGAGCCTTGAGGGACACCTCATGACACCATTCATCAAAAAGTCTTCTTTTGGAATGAGCTATTCACTATGGCCCTACTAAGCGGGAGAATATATGAGCAGGTTCCTTGTTTTCAATTTGTTGTTGTGCAGTATATATGGCATTTTTGCACTTATCTCATGCCTCTACTTATACATCTTCATATACTTAAATATGCTCATACTCTTATGCACACTCTTATGCAGATGCTCAACACTATTATAAAAAACAACTTCAATAAGACAATTCGAAAAACTCTATAAAATTATCAAAAGGCATATTGGTGGCATACATAAAATTATGGCAAACTTTTCGTTTTTCGTAATCATTCTTTTTCATTAGCTTCTCAAATAGGTGTCCTTTGGATATACGTGATCCACTCCACTGTCAATGACTGTTGGCGTGTGATTTTACTGACGCCATTTATGTAATTGAAAATAACTTAGAAATGGTATAAATAGGGCAGTAATGTCACATGAAATTCGTGCGTAGGTTTCCGCGGCGTTGTTCACGATTATTCAGTTCAAATTAGCAGTCATAGTAATGTCACATGTTATGCATAAATATTTTCACGCAATAACCAATCCTTGTAAATGGTAATATATCAGTATATGTTGCTTGGGAATACCATAAACTAAAACGTTAGACAATATTTCTTTCCACGAAAAAAAAATTAATAGAAAAAAGGAAAATTGGGAAAAAAAGCTATATTAAATAAAAAACATTTTTTATCCTCAGTTTTATAACTTAAGCGGAAAAAACCCTTACTATCCAAAAATACTTTGGACTCGACTTAATAGTGGTAGAGGGTAGATATTGGAGTGGAGTGAGGTCCGGCAACAGCAATCGAATGGAGTTTGAGTCGGGATCAAGACTTTCCCGAATCTTCGCTCGCCTACCCGCCTTACCTCGAGGGTGGGGGGGAGGGGGAAGGAAGAGGGAGGGGAAAAGGGTGGGGAGGAATGGGGGTGTGGGGGTGGAGGTAAGCCGTAGCAAAAGCGAGGCATTCCCCTCGCCATTAATCCGAGAGCGCTTAATTAGTTTTGCTTAATACTGCAAATGATCACATCGGGATATCGCCATTTCCCATAACAACGTCCTCCCCCCACCCTGCCAAGGAAACACCACTCCCCTCATAACCACACCAACTCCATATCTGTCTGTCCCTCCCCTCCCAAGGTAACGCGGTGAAATCGCAACAATAAAATCGCCGTCCCAACTACCTCATTACCATGTTCTTCAAAATATTGGGAAACGACGGTTGTTAGAAATTCAATTGACAGCTTTGGTTGCGTTCCATTCTAAATTAATAATAATTTTAGTAAAATTTATTCAACAACTCAGAAATCAACTTAATGGCTATAAGATGGAACTTCCATGGGTCGTCTCATCATCATCATCACTGGTCAACAATCCTAGGATTGGTTTGACGCAGCTTTCCACTCAGTTCTCCTATCAGCTGATCTTTTCACACCTACGTATTTCTTCTCTTTCACATCCTTCTTTATTGTTCCATATATTTTGTTCTAGGTCTTCCTTTTCCGTTCTTGCCTTCCACTTGTCCCTCGACGGTTGTATTCATCAGGCCATCATGTCTCAAGATGTGGCCTATAAGGTTGTTCTGTCTTCTTGTTAAGATTTTCATGAGGCTTCCGTTCTCTCCCACTCTTCTTAGGACTTTCTCATTACTAACTCGGTCGATCCATTTGATTTTCATCATTCTTCTGTAGCACCACATTTCGAAGGCCTCTATCCTTGCTTTCTCCGCTGCGGTCATTTTCAATGCCTCACTTCCGTATAGGAGCATACTCCAAATGTAGGTTCTTATAAATTGTTTCTTTACTTCCATATTTAAGTTTCCCCCTGTAAGCAGGTCTCTCTTTTGGTGGAATACTCTATGGGTCGTCTATTGCAATAAAAACTTTTTGAACAGGTAAAACGGATATAAAAGCTCGCCAAAGTACCTGAAGTTACTCCATTCATCGTCAAAAGAAATAAAAAATCGACTGCATAAATCGAGCAAAATTTCTCTGAGCCGACCACTGGGCGATGACACCCGATCTTTGCCGAGGCCAGGCGTGACGTCATGTGTGCCTAAACAGCCGTAGGGAATGATCGTAGGCTTTCCCGGCGTATTGAATTGTGGAAGGCTACACGGGATTTCCACCGGGTCAGGTTCTCCAACTTCATCTCGGCCGACGTTTCGATGGACAAGTTGTCCATCGTCTTCAGGGCATGAAGACAATGGACAACTTGCCCATCGAAACGTCGGCCGAGATGAAGTTGGAGAACCTGACCCGGTGGAAATCCCGTGTAGCCTTCCACAGCCGTAGGGAGTTGGGAAATACGCTGAGGGCATGCTATAAACATTGTTTTGAGGGAGTATACAGCCGCTCATCGGACTTGTTTTTGTTCAGTTATTCTTGGGCAAGTTTTCCTTTTGCTATTTTGCCACGATTATTACTTAGGATATTAATAATACGACAACGGGATGATGCGTTTTACCTCATATATTTCAGTTATCAGAAAAATGGATGGTAACGTTGCTTTTCGTTCGAATTATATACCTGAAATTGATGCCTAAACTCTCATGGAATTTGTTACGACAAATTATTGCTATACGCCGGCGGAAAATCGCGACGTAAAGAAACCTGTAATATCGGAGGATAACGATCACTTTAATTATGAATGAATGCCTCAATTTTCCCTGTTTATTGGGATGTTCCATACTTCGGTGTATTTTCTAACCATGTACCACTCCGTTTATTCCAGTATCATCTAGTTTTATGCTTACGTGAAAACACTTATTACTTAACACGCTTGTAGATAATATTTGAGGTTTATTCGGAAAGTATCTACGTCAAAGGTTTACTGGTGTAAATAGCCGGTGTTAGCCTCAGGAATTATACACCAACACGTCTTTAGTTGCATCTGCAATAATGTGATTCAGTTTCAACAGGGTCATTAGCCCCTACGTTTGCAATAAGGGAGTTCAACAGAGTTGTGTTGGCATAAACGACTCTTTTTGGTGAGATTATTGAAGCGAAATATGAACAGTATACCGTCAAAAGATAACTTACTCAATTAAAAATCATCGGTGGACTCACTTATGGGTTGAATCACCCGTATTAGTGCGCTGTTAGCCCAACGGTGGACTTCTGCGCGCAATGCCTTCTTAAGCTTATGAGTCCAGCTGTTGAATTTGGCAATGACGCAGAAGCGGAGAAGGTAGTCCTATCCGTCCTACGGTGGTCCGACTCTCTTCCAGCTCAAAATGCTGAGAATCCATTACGAATGCTTAGCTGGAGAGCCTTAATCACAGATAAAAACACTTAACTCCAGTGAAATAACAAGTAATCTGTTGCGCAGCATTCTTTTTGTGTGAGAAGCGGGGTTTGGAAAGTTAATGCCAATTCATAGAGCACAAGAAAAGCACTATCTGTAATTATGAAAAGAAACTAATAGGCCGTTATCTATGAGAAGCAATGGACAATTAAAGAATCACAAGACATTCAGTTGTTGTTAAAGAAAATTTTATTTCATCATAATGAGACATACTTTCACCATTTTCTTGGCTCCACGAATACGAATTCATAGCAAATTAGTCTGGACACAATTCCTGTGCGAGATCGCGAATCGGTTCCGCTGCCAACACACACAAGCTACAACGTATTTCAATAATTCTGGAAAAATCCACGAACGATATATAAGGTCACACCATTAAAAATAATGGGAAATATGCAAATACAATCATAAAAAACTGGAAGTCATTCTTTCATTCATCTCGTACAAATAACAATCACAGATTGGAATGACGAAAACTATTATGTATTCACTCAATAACCCACGTAAGCGGCACAGGTGACTTTTCTCACTGCTACTCGTTGATATGGTTGATATATTAGAAAAACAAACTTCACAAATAGCTTTGATCTTCGTAGTTTGATCGTAAAATTTCATAACTACGGTGAACAACGCAGGTGAACACGCCAATGACGATTTTTGCATTACTTTCAGGCATTTATCGATAGCGTAATAGCACTGTTTACAATTCAGTCACAATGGAAAACTGATAATTACAACTCTTGGCCGATATTTTTCAACCTTGCCAAACTTTGCTCATTAAAATCACTGGTACTGTGATTATCATTAGCATATTTATTGGAGTTTTCACGCAGAAAATAACACCATTATGGCACAAAAGATGTTTGTAGAATTCTCCAAGCGCGCAAAAGATGTATTTACCTTTTAATGCAAGCACTATGTACGACGATTTTTCCTGTACATACGAATACACGGATGAAGTTATTGTATATAAATGCAAAGCGGACATTATAAAACATCACAATTGTTCTAGTTACATAAATGAATGAGGTGCCGTCGAAACACCAACTTATACTGAATATCCACCGTCAACGAATGTGGCTCAGACTGCTACAACGATGTTATTTAGGTATTATAAAAGGCACAACTGTTCGAGAACGATTTCTAACACCTGGATCTTACTTCGGAACAACCGATGACTGAGTCAGTCAATCAAAAGAACGGTTTTTCCCTTCATAAGGGCGAGCAGCTATAAACATGTCACCGGAAGTGGTCACTGAACCGCTCAGGCCGCATAATTACCCATTTGACATTGAAAGAATACTTTTTATTTAAATTTTTTTATTTATTCGTGCCTTTGGATAGTATTTTTATTAATATTTTCAATTTTTGTTTCATATATTCTATATTTTATCAATTTTGTTATTTTACCTCTTTTTTATTTTTTATGAATCTTATAATATTTTTCCTCGCAACTTTCGTTCACTTTTATAGGTACAAATCGTAGAAGTTGGTTGCTGAGACAAGCTTTACTCCACAATGGGGAACATCCATAGTTTATTGATAGCACTAGATTAAGAAAGTCTCTTCCTTAAATGTACTCACCGAAAATACCACGAATGAATAATGTTTTATAACTGGGACATGAGTCTTTAAAAATTACTCTCCATCGACTGCCAGAAAACACGACGTCATCGGACCGTGACGTCACGGCACGGTATCCACTGATGGCAGAGCGACGGAGTGGATAAAAAATTGGTCGATGTGTGGGCAGAATGCAATTTTTGCGAAAATAATCGCTGTTTCAGTCCACACGAAAATTAATCAACCGTCCACTCAATTTCTTCTTATCAATAGTTCGACATCGCATACCTCACCACAGATTCTCTTCACGTGCCGAAATACTTCATTCACTAGGATTATTACAACCCACCCTCCACCGATTGACATCAGACATGAAATTTCTTTACCGCGTCATGAATGGGTCCTTCAGATCCAGTGATCTCCGAACATTCTTTTCACTACGCATTCCAGCTCGCAAAACCCGCAATACTGAAGCTGTACACCAGCCCAATTTCCGTCACGCAATATCTCATAGATCCCTCTTTCACCGCTTACCTTCTATTTTCAATTCAATCTCCAATACTTCTTCCTCTCTTGACATCTTTGCCTCCTGCACTAATTTTCATCCAAGTCCAAGTATATTTCTCGCTGTTGTTTTCCGCAGTTCCCAGCTTTGCAGCTGTCTCCTGGACCAATTTTAATGATCAATTGAAAAGACTATATTTTTGACACCGACCTTTTCTACGCATTGTATACGTTGAAAATGGATGTTATTTATGATGTTATTTTTATACAAGTATATTAATTATATTTACATAATTTATTTTGTTTATAAACCCAATGTAAGGGCCTTAGGTTTTTCTGTTTTTGGTGGGATACAAATAAATAAAATAAATAATGTAGATTGTGAATACAATGGGTTGCCAAGGCGTTGTTGAAACAAAGAAAGGGAGTTTTGGAGAGAGACATGAAAATAAGTAGATTGCATTGACGAACGGATATTAATTGATTTCAAAGAAGGAATCTTGTGATCTACGTGAAGCACTTGTATCATTTTTATAATGCAATGGCTGTATTAGTGTTCATCAAATCGGCATTGATCTTCAAGAGAAAATCGTGTAAAAACCATATAAATCGTGTATAGTGCCCCGTCGCTCAAGCTTTTTTTCTTATTTATTTATTTATCACATCCCCCGTAAACAGCACATGACGGCCTTTTACAACGAGGGTTTCCAATATTAACAAAGTACAACACAAACATCCATGCCCTGGATAGGGATCACCTACCCAGGCGGGATTCGAACCCACGACCTACGGATTGGCAGGCGAGGACTTTACCTCACCGCCACCGAGGCCGGCCTTGTGTTTCAAAGGACAAAAATAAGAGAAGAAAGTGGTTGATGACCTACTGAATGGCTTTAAATACTTTATCTACATTGCAAAAGGGATATTTCCGTTAGGATCGTTTAAATGTAAGTACACTCATGCATCAGGGTTATCGTAGGGTTTTATCGAATTGCCAGTTTTTCTCGCACAGCCACCAAATTTAGGTCCCATCACTTACATCACTTTCTAAACAACATTAGAAGTGTGCCTGTTAGTCTACATATTGCAGGATTAAATACAAAGGACTTTCGCTGCAGATGGCTATTCACGAGGATAAATATTGCTTACGATTAAAGCACGGATGGAAAATAAGGAATATACGAGGAATATGACTCTAGGAAAGGTTAACTAAATATTTGCCATTGTGATGCCCATAACGTTCGCTGCTTTTCAGCATAAAAGCCATTAGTAACTTATTTCTGTGTCTATCATGTATTTTTCTTATTAATTTTCAACGATCATTTGGCTCTCAACCCTGGCAACTATAAAAGTTCCGCATAATAGGTTATTAAGTAAACACCTAAGATTTTCAGCAAAGTAGCAATGGATTTATTTAATCTCACTGGGAAATGAATACATGTAAAAAACGTTTGTAACATATTTTATATTGATATCACATAATTACTTACATGCTTTCCTTCCACTCAACGCATCGCAACGGTAGTGACGGAGCAATCACTTTTTTTTCAGTAAAATCAGCCGCCATAAGGGAGTCGACAAATGATAAACAGTCGTATTGTGCCTTCTTAAACCCCTCTTAAGTCAATTTGTCTTTAGAAAAACTACTGCAATGTACGATTGCGACTATTTACTTCAATCTCACTCAGTCATGGCTCTAGTCCCTTAACGAAAAACGAATAGTGTTCCGTGTGGTAACTACAGGAGTTTCAGGTCACGTGACTTCAAGCGATATTTCAGAACTTTTCATTAGCATTTAATTCGGTTTGTGGAGTACCGGGAGATTTTTGGTTTATATATTAACACTCGTGAGGAAATTGTCTATCAAATGAGACTAAGTAGCATGATGAACAAATTTCATGTATCTTCCCCGCTGAATATAAATAGTAACAACTTGTAAAATAAAGATACGGGATATTACTCGGCGATCTACCGAGATAAATTTCATTTTTATGGCTTTGGATTTAAAAGAGTTTATTGGTTATTGGGAAGTCAATTTAGGTATTTTAGTTAACCTGTGCGTTGCGTGGAATTTCAGCATTAAATCGTACATGGTTGGCAATCTGGGCGCGGAAGTTTATTGATGACAGCTGAAGTATATACAAACTGTCCCAATAATTTTGCACCATCAATTTTGATCTCTAATTAATGCCCTCCCAGGTGTGCGATTTTGATGAAATGCAGCACACATCAGAAAAAGTAGCAAGTTTTATGTTAAGAAAACCGAATTTTATATCTTGACTCTTTGAGCTGGTAATAAGGGCTCAAACTCAAATATTTAGCCCAATGAGCTTTCGATGACATAGAAAGTCTGAATTTGTTTAAGAAAATGATATTTCAATGGTTTTTGGGCAGGCAAGAAAGAAAACGATGGAACTACTAGCGAAAAATCAACCTGTGATCATTCTAAGGTCACAGCAGGGGTCACGTTTTAGGTCAAAGCGGTTACAAAAGAGGAGCATGGCACAAAGGTGTCACAGCGTAGGTTTTCAAAAGTGTCCAAGTAAATGGTACACTCCACATAACATTTTTGTGAACGTGTTGACTTCTTGCTAGCAGGGTACTCTGCTACCTGCTAGCAGCCTGCATCGTATCAGCGCTCAAAGCCTCGCCCCAAGGTCACCTCACGCGGCAACAGCCGGGACCAGAATGACGTCACACGGGCTTTTCCCAGCATTCGCACTTACCCGTCGCGTTTTCGCGCGCTTGAAAATTTTCACTTTTCATTTTATCGCGAAAAATATATATCGTCATTTAAAAATGTAAAAGTGTGAAATACGTACTCCAGGAGTAATAATATTTCAATTTAGGCAATGAAAAAATATTAGGAAACCACCCTATTGTGCGAAAAATCCATAGGGAAAAAAATCACTCGCCTTGACCAGGATTCGAACCCGGATCCCCGATTTCCGGTCGAGTGCATTGGCCAGTTTAGCTACCGTAGCTATCAGATTATATCGACACCGGGTTTCCCTCCATACTTAGTTCCCAATCCTTCCCTCGTGGCGCAGCTGTCGGTCGCCTCCTCCAAACCGTTCTTTTCGCACGAAACAGCGGGGAGACGACGAGTGATTGGCGCCAACGGTGGAGATGCACCACCGGAAATGAAACCATCGAACAGAAGCAACCCCAACTACGGCCAGGGCGGCTAAATCCACCCTCATTGTGTCGGGCGCCGTCACAGGCCCCTCTCTCAAGAGAGCCCCCGAATAATTTCCACCCGCCTACCATCCATTTGCACCCCCACTGCTGCGGCGACTGGGAGCAGGCAATCCATCTGCTGAGGGGGGCAGTTCCATTCGGGGGGCCATTCATTAGCGAGACATGTCGATTGGGCAGCCGTGGAAATTGCTCCTTCCCCGCGGCTCCTCCTCAGGGGAAAACCAATCGGCGCACACGAATTATTATTCCATTATTCGGGAAAAAAGCTGCCCTCGTCTAAAGTGGCACTCGCGCCCCTTTTCGTTTCCTCCGAGATGCCAAGGGCCGAAACATCCGATTTTCGATCGTCATCTGTCTGAAACTAGTAAGCACACATTTGCGTATGTGATCTAACGATTTGATCGATGGATTTTTCTTCCTCATAGGATAATCCTCCAAAATCGTTAGAACATTAATGGCTTTGCCTGGTTTAGCTATTTAGCTGGGCCCTCTTCGCTTCTATAGCGTTGGGGTGTTTTTCCCTGTCCCATTCCTAACGAACCTATCCTACACCAGAGGCGTCGACGGGCTCCTATTGCGGCGGCGACGCCTCTTTCCTTTCTCCTTCCTTTCCAGCCCCTCCCCGGGTGATCCGGCGTATAAGTCTCTGACTTGGTTCCCGGCTCGGATGTGTTGTATCCCTGAAGGGCCCCCCTTGAGCCCACAAGCCATTTGCGTATGTGCTAATGGGGATTCAACGTAAATTTTATTAATACGACGACCTACTCGGCCGATAAAATTTGGTTGGTAATGTAAATTTCTGAGTAATAATTACCATATTAATCAAATATTTTAATACTTCTGGCTCATGAAGTGTGAAATTAGAACGTCGTTCAAAACACGTAGATCGGAATGTTAGAATAGTTTTAGAAATGATGGCCATTATAACTAGGATGAAATAATACCAGTGCTATCTCAATTGCATTTATATATTGGAAATGAAAGTGAAGAGGGTCATAAAATAAGCCGTGTAAATATATACAGTTGTTTGTGTTTCCCGAACACTGCCATAAGAATGACGTACGAAGCAACGGGATGTTTCGTTGTTTTTTCGTTATAACTGCCCCGAAATTCCGCTTCAACGAACGTTAATGCTCTCGTAAGTGCACAAATGTTTTGAAGGAATTTAAATTTTCGCTTTAAATAAAGAGAGCAATAAGACATAAAAGTTTAAAATTACACAACTCTGCCGTAATAAGCGCAATTGGAAGCTCTTAGCCCTTGCTTCGCGAGCACCATCTATAATTAAGTGGGGAAGGTATGTGCATCTCGGAGGCATATCAAAGCTATGTGAAGGAGAATTACACTCCAACGCCACCCTCGCACTACCGTACGGTAATATAATGTAATTGTGGCCTTGATGCCAATACGTCTTTGTTTTTCAATGGAGAACAATCCTACGTACGTGTTATTTTACTATTTCGCCATTCGAGTAAAATGCCAACTAAGAGCTCACAAATGTATAAAACTGGTTTAAATCAGCATAATATCCTACCAGCCGCCCCTTGGGTGTGTGGCAGAAGGTGACCGATCGCCTGCATCAGGATCGCAACATGAACACCACACGGTCATAAAATCATGCACATCATTAAAAAGTCAATACGTGCGAATTTCATTGAAAGTCAGAACTACCCAACGCAAATGTTAGTATGCTTAAGGTGAGTTAGCTTAAAGGCCCAGCTTCATTTTATAATTTCCAAACTCGAGGCCAGAACCATCTTATCTAGTGATGGCCTGAGTGCTTCTCTAATGTGGATCACCGTTCACCATTCACTTAATTCAACCGATCGCGAAAGGTAGATCACTTCCTATGTTAATCACGACCTGTGCTGGGCAATACATACAAGAAAATAAATTCAAGTATAAGGAGAGAAAGGGGTGGGAACGGAGAAAGGACAACAAAGGGTGGTGCGTGACAACACTCCCCAATATCTCTCCATGTGGTTATCAATATTTTCGGTTTTTCTGGAGGTCCAACATTTGCTTGGGCCGTTTGGTGTCTTCTATGCGATTAACAGAGTAGTTGGAAGCGCCTTCCCACCTCGCCGACCATATCTTCGTTCAATTCCATTACCTTCATTATTGAATCATTTCTATCTCTATCGAGTCAATTCTTTTTGCAACTCCTACTTATTAAATAACTCTCAGTCGTCAATAGGGTAGTTCCCTTCATCAAAGAAAACGAAAGGCATTGATTGCGATTAGTGTATTCATAATATACAAATTATTTGGTTTTAGAAATCCCAGTTTAGACGAATGGCAATGGTCAATTTTAACCTCATTTGAAAAAGACCAGATTGGCGCTCATGCGATGCCCCTCCACGTGACGTCACGGGGACCTAGTTTCTATACGAGTAGATAGGAGTTTTACATCGTCTGAGATTACCAATGCATGCATGAGGCACAGAGCTCAGGGAAACATGTCTTAATAATCACCTATTAAAACTGCCAATGTTCGGAAAATTTCCTTCGTTTGATAGGGTATTAATAATCCTTATTTAAGCCAAGCGCTACCTGCTAGCAGGGTACTATTCTACCTGCTAGCAGCCTGCGTCGTATCAGCGCTCGAAGCTTCGCCCCAAGGTCACCTCACTTTGCGACAGCGGGAACCAGAATGACGTCACACGGCCTTTTCCCTGCATTTACACTTAGCCGTCGCGTTTTCGCGCGCTTGAAAATTTTCACTTTTCATTTAATCGCGAAAAATAGATATCGTCATTTAAAAATCTAAGAGCGTGAAATGCGTACTCCAGGAGTAATAATCTATCGATTTAGGCAATAAAAAAATAATAGGAAACCGCCTTATTCCGTAATTAGTCACTAAGTACCATATTTGAAAAAACCACGACCGTTGAAGGCGTCGCGTCGTTTCATTGGATGGAGGATATCATTTGACCGCATTCGGTTGTGAATGATACAAACATTTCCTCGATCACGAGCGACCGACGCTGACTTCGAATGCGAGTGATCGATCACCGACATCGGTCGCGAACGGCCAAAAAGATGGTGTCGTTCGTCGGAGTGATCCGTTCATCAATCGATGACTCAAAAGATGCCGCTCACGACCGACCCGACACCAATTCCATCCACCACTCCTCTTGCTTGGAAGCAAACCGCCCGGCACAGCTGAGGCAAACGGAGGCGAACCCCCCCCCCCCTCTTCTCCCCCTCCGTCCCCCCTCCCCTATCGCACTCCACCCCTCCGCCAAGGCTTCCACATTATGTCCGCTCGGACACCAATAATGATGATTTATTTTATGGCATAAAATTATAGGCCATAGCATGAGTAATGTATACAGAGTAACGACGGGGGTTGGGGTGGGTTTGAGGTGGTGTGGGGTGGAGGGGTGGTGTAGGGGAGGGTGGGAGGGGTGGTTGTAGCGGCGGGAAGCGAGTCATTTAGAGGCGATTGGGATTGTGGGGGAGATTGGGGGGGGGGGGGGGTTGGTTCGTCAGGCGTACATTCGTCGCACAGCACATAACGCGATGCACAAGTAGTGCCTTCGCATCAACGTGGCCACGCACTTGTAATTGTTGTTACGTTTAATCTTTTATGACCGTTTTATGACCTTTTAGATACATTCAAGACCAATGTCTTTTCTAACGAAGTTATCCATATCTTACGGACGCCAACATACTACGGAAGACCATATCATATAAATAAAATAAGAGAGAATAGATTGTAGAACAGACAGGTTCAGAATGTCTTTTTTTCCTCGATCAACAAGAGATTATAACGGCAGCGATAGAACTCATAAATAGATTGCATGACTTGTAGTGTAGCCTACTAACCTATGTAAAACTTGATGCATGTTTCTTAATTCTATTATTATTTCTAACAGCAGATGGTAGTATAACTTGTTAGTATGCGTCACGTATTTTGTACTGTGTGGTGTGCATGAGGGAATCCAATTGCATGCTGGTGATTGATCACCCCCTGCCAAACACCCTAGAGTTGGCTCGCAGGGTATTATGTAGATGTAGATGTACGGATCCTGCTGCATGCTGCTGATTGGTCCTTCTCGCGTAGTGATCCGGAAATGAAAGATTTCCGTCTCCAAAATATGCATAAATATGTTGTTTTTGTTCAGCAGATTGGTTTTCGGGGTTACTACAGCGTGGATTCATCTCTGCAGACGACAGTTTCGCCGGCATGCTGAGCACACATGGAGTGGGCCGAATCACAATCCTGACTATGACAATGCAAAAGTCTTTGCCAATGAAAAGAGATACTTCCCTCGGATCATTAGGGAAGCTATAGAGATTAAACCCTCCTGTCCCCATTCCTCTTTGTCGAAAACATCCTTGTTTCTCCTTCATTATATATTGTCACGGTGGAGACACTAATGACTTACTTAGTTGACTCAGTTGCTCAGTACTGTCGCTAGTGGTCAGTCACCATGTCACCAGTCACCGTCAGTTGGAGCCGTATGGCTGCAGTACCTCGCTATCCACCCGTGCCATCACCAGCAGCCGAGACTTCGGTAATATCTTGACTTTTGGCTCTTCTAGACGCATCATTACTTTATGTATTTTCATTGAACTGATTTGGCAATTGGGATTTTTGGGAAATAAACTTTGGGTTAAATACTTGAAATACTTGTGTGTGATTACTCGCTTCCCGACACATAGGGCAAGAACTCACACTTTAAGACGTGCGACCCGCGAGACGTAGATACAGCGAGACGCACCATTACACTCGCAGCGCAGTTTGAAAACAACACGAAAAGGAGACAGCATAGTGGAGGCCCCAATGGGTCCCGCAGAAAATCAACAACACTAGGCTGAAGCGTCTTCACGATCGTTTTCACCATGGAAGTTCAACAGGATTGGGGAAATTTTTTCGCAAGCATTTGCGACATCTATTCTTGTCGTTGTTGTTAAATATAATATTTGTAGTCATAAAAATGCATAATTCAGCCATGAATTTCCAATTTACGCTATATTGCCTTTCCTTCTGATAACTAAATGCCTCTTTCTAATGATTTATATTATCCGTCGAAGTGCTATTAGAAAAAAAAATGAAGGTGACATCCGCGTCCTCTCAAGTGAACTGTGTTGTTGTTTCGGAGTTCTGTAGTGAAAACGAAGAATGTCGGCATTTGCCAGCGTGTATCGCATCGTAATAGATCTTCAAAATTTGGAGTATCGTAAGAAATACGTTACTGTTGCGCAGTTAAGGACTGCCCTTCCAAGGGCTGTAAGTTTTTCTGTTCTCCTCGACAAGTAGCCAGGTAAGTCACATTCATTTTTATTGCATCTGCTGTCATGAGTTGTGAAATACTTTTCTCAAGAACGTAGCTGTTGGATGTTTAAATTTGGGTAACTTAATCCAACTCTTTAGAAGAACAGTGACATTTCAGTTTATTTCCTCTCAATTGATAAAGATATATCTTGACAGTGGAGTAAGTATAGGACTGTTAAGAATGATTAATCCAAATGTAATTCATCTGCTTGAAGCGATTACTATTAAATTCCAAGGATCTCGAAAAAGGAATGCATAATTTTTGCTATGCCTAGTTAACTTCCATCCTTCGCTCGTCACATTGTTTTTATGCTTCTATGTGCTTGCTCCAAACATCCAAACTCGGTGGTTTGAAGTTACTATGTATTAGAATTACTGTTTAAATCTATTTAATTAAGTTAAATGATTTTTAATTAATACCTTTATTTTTCACTTATCTACACCAAATTGTGTTGTTATTGAAGTTAACTTTATGCATTTTTGTGTTGGTGCCATGTGAATCTTTCTTTAATTTTAACCTGGTATTGAAATACTCTTTGCAACAGTCTAAGATAATTTTCTTCTAAGAGATTACTGAGCTGTATTTCTAGTTCCTTTAAAAGTTTTGAATCATCCCCTCATCCATGCTGCCATTCAGAGGGGTGACTAGGACTATGCTTTGGGGGGAGGAGATAGCCTGGGGTGGCGATTCCCCACCTTCGTTGGGGAAATTTATTGAAAAATAGCATGCCTGGAAATACATTTCACATAATTTTCGCACTAAAAATTGACTTTAAGCAGACGGAGTTATTAAATGTCAAAACTAGACAATTGTTTTTGTTTCTCTGAGGCTTTGGGGGGGATCTATCCCCCTTCCCACCCCCATAGTTACGCGTCTGCTTCCATTTTTGTCTTACAGAACTGATTTTTGTGGATATCGTCTGAAAATTGTTTAACAGTGCAATACTCAGTTATGGCCAATTCACTCAGCTAATTTTGTTTGAAAGTCCTAGCAATTCTCATAACTTTCTTCTGTTTTTCATAGGGAGGTGTAAATTTCCTTTAATTTCTGAAACATTACAAGTGATGTACTCTGATTGTGTTTCTTTCTCTTCTTTCTTTATCCAGGAGTTCATGAATCATTCTTCAGAACTTCATCATGAAAAAAATATGTAGCACAGAACTATTCGGATAAGTTTGTTATTCTCATGAATAATGTACTTATTGACAATAAATATTATTTTTGTCTTTTTACATTCGATTTTAATTTATGTGCAATAACCTAAGATAAACAATAACCTACCGCCCTGAGGCCTTGATGGCTCTTTCCTCCAAATAAAAATGATATGAAACTACCCATTCGCTCCTGAGAATCAGTTATTTTGTGCGTACGAGTTCGCGGGCATTTTGAGTTGAAGCAAATAGACTTGAAATAATGGAATGGGAAGGGAGGTCGTGTTTTAGTGATTCTGAAACTCTGTCAAAGAAGTTTTGCGTGGAGTTGGACATCTATGGTTTTCACTCTCAATGACTCGAATTGATCATATCGTCTTTCTCTCCGCCCTTTCTTTTTCGGCAGAAGCGCATCGAAATACTGACATATGTGGGCGAGCAACGCTCATTCAGACGATGGCCTGATGGGGCGCTCACCGCCGAGGTGGTGTGAGCAAGGCATCACCGCCACGGGGGCAGCAAGCGAGCCCACGGAGCGGCCGTCTGCGTTTTTATCCTTGGGTTGGTGGAGAGGAAATGAATATGGTGAGGCATTGCGTGAGAAAGAAAGAAAATGAGCGGAGGCATTATATAAAAATATGAGAAAGGTGTAATTATTCGTCAATGACAAACGGGTCGACGATAAAAGTCACAATTTGTTTTAACAGATGCAGAGAGAGAGGGGAAAAGAGGTATGTGATGGCGGAGGAGGGCTCGAATTCGTATTTATAGGCCTCAGACTCATTTCCGGTCAAAAGGATTGCAGCTGATTGGGGCCGGGGGAGGCTTCAAGGAGGATTTCAAGTAGGGGTGGAGAGGGGCGGGGGTTTGGAGGGGCAGTTCAGAGGGCACTGCTGCGTGCGTGCGTACTGGTGAGCCGAGTCGAACGACTCAGTGATGAACGACCGTTCACTCAAGCGAGTCGGTCGCGACTATTCGATCGTCGATTGAACAGTCGCGATCGACGGCCGCGAACGGCCAAAAAGATTGTGTCGTTCGTCGCAGCGATCCAGTTCATCAATCGATCACACAGAAGATTTCGAACGCTGACGACCGACTCGTCACCAGCTGATAGTGGTAGCAAGAGCGGGAAGGTAAACTATGCTTCACATCACCACTGTTGGCGAATGACAGGGGGTGATGGGAAAACATCTAGCCGTCGCATTCTAAGAAGTAAAATCCGGCCAAAATTAATAAAGTCACTTCGCTACCCAACTATGCAATGGAATCGGCTTTTGATCGCCTCAATCTGATTTTGACATTAACTCACAACACTTAATTATCTTTTCAGCTGAACAATTTATCGGGGTATTATTCTTTAAGTTTTCAGAAAATTTTACGAGAGCAGTTACAGGGAATCGCGGAAACCATCTTTTACGCGGGACTTAAAACACAATAATTTTTGGAAGCAGATATCCTAACGTCATATTCTGATGAGAAGCATTTCTGTACAGCCTTAATTACAGCAGAATCTACCAATGTATGGTAATACGGCACATTAACCAGTGCGAGGTAATCTCAAAATGCATTAACGATTTTGGTGGACCAGAACGAAAAATACATGATTGCACGAACGAAATAAGAACAGGATCTACATCCTGTACATGCGTTCCCACAGTTTGAGTGGTGACACGGTGCATTTTTGGGTTTATCACGCGATCATACATTTAGACATAGGTAAGTTCGGATTTACATGCTGTTTAACCAGGTCTTCGAAGGAAAGGGAAGTAAGGTAAATCTTCGGGATGTCGATTCCGTCCAGCATATATGAGTGTAAATTTGCATACATATGGCATTAGTCTCACTGAATATGATGGTAGGAAACTTTCGAATCTCGACATAGTGGTGAAAATTGTTCTTTCAAGTCCGGTGTATCAGGAGCGTACAATTCGTGTCGAGGTCTAGAAAGAATGAAGTAGACGGATGAGAGGTCAGGCGGAGCAGTGGATTGTCGGACGCGGACACGAGAACAAGGAGGAGTGGATCTCGGCGAGTGAATCAACATTGGAGTGTGAAGAGGGTGGGGGGGAAGGGGGATGAGGGGGTGGGGTGGGGTGAAGGAGTGACGTAAGCGCCCATTTAATCCGGCACACACTTTGATTGGCCTGGCATTGCAAGGGGGAGGGGGGCGTGGGAACGATTCAGGTACTACATACATAACCACCTCACTCCCCACCCCAGGTGAGACCTGCATGCCCTCTGGTGGCCGTAGGAGGAACTGCCGACGAAACAAAAGACGTCAGAGTTTTCCAAGGGGCCAAACAAAGAAGGCCCCATTCAATCATAAAGGAGGGTTCATATCAATTTATCGCCTCTTCGGTCGCTTTTTAATCGGTTTTCAAAAATGTCCGCAGTGCAATGATTTGTTCAGCGCGATTCACTCTTTCTCCAATATTTTGTAGTATGGCAATTTTAATTACGAGGAATGACATTTAAAATCTATGAATCCGATAGATCACATCATCAGGAATATAAATTCTGATCGACAGCCCTGATTACAGCTCATTTATCCAAAGTGAAATCCGGATCGCCTCGCCCGTCAGTGGCGAACACTTTTGAATGCGCTGAGGGTGACACATCCATCGCATCTGGAAGCCGACACACCCTCTTCTCTGCTCTACGCTACCCTGAAATTTCGCGGCTTTTATTGTGTCTCAAGTTCCCAGCTGTTTTGGCTGTCTACTGAGAGTTTCTTGGCTATTTGTAGTTTCAGGCGTTTAATATTCTCGGTGCGATCATGGCATAGATTCTACGGCTTGATTAATTGGAGGTGGGAATATGGGAAGAGATAAGGGCAGTTTTGGGGACTTAGATTTTCGCGTGTGCTGATGGGGTATAATCCCAAAGAGTTTTCAGTAGTTCATTCCGTGTCGCTGCGAAGGATTTTTCAAACCGGGGATGGTATGATTTTAAGACGGAGAGGAGAGAGGCTATTTTCAGATCTTTCCTGATATTCTTGTTTGACGCGAACCAAGGTGCCCCAACAATTCTTCTTACGATGACGTTTTCGGCAGATTGAATGCGTTTTAGATGCGTCGCAGCGGCGTGGAGCCAGGCCGGGGATGCATAAGATAGGAGAGGCTTGATGCAGCTGTTGTATAGGAGCATTTTGGTTTTGAGGCTCAGCACCCTCTTCTCTATTATTCGTTTCCTCTTCCTTCCACGCAGCTGCGTGCATTGGCAGTGGAGAAGCAGCGGCCTTCTCCCCCGGTTCCACTGCATTGCAGGTGTCATAGAAATCGAATAATAATTAGAAGTGTATTTTCCCGTTTCTCGATGCGTCAAATACTCGATTACGGCTAATTGCGCAATTAATGACTAAACAAAACCGGGATTCGCCCTTCTGAGATACTTTAATGACGTCACGCACTCCTTTCGAGCGGGTCACCGCTTGCTTCTCAGCCACTCATTTTGATCTACTACATGTACAGAATACATTGTGAGCCACCCTCAAGGTCTTTGGCAGGGGCGGGGGGGGGGGGGGGGGGGGGGGACTCTTCCGTCTTGCTCACAGTTCTCGCGTGGTTCCAAGTTGTTTAAGGATTATAGAACGATTAATTCCTTCAATGATCGGGTCTCTTCTGACTAAGTTCTTCTGAGACTCTTCCGCTGCCACTAACATAAGGCAATTGTATTTATTCAAAGTGCTTAAACTATTTTTCGCCAGTAGTGGAAATATGTCGAGTGGATGTAACAAATATAAATATAATTTAAGGAGTGAGTCATTTATAGTAGCAAATAGACCTAAGTTAACATTATATATACGCTGTTTTCTTTAAATGGGTCCAAAGTTATTTCATTTACTGCCCGCTAGAATGTAAAAATAATAAATCCTCAAATGTAATGTTAAGACTTGCTAAAGACTGGCTTTTCCCCCGAGAAATAGTTGAATATTTATTTTGATGTTACCTATTTATTTAAAGCACTCATGTATCATTTACTGCATTCTAATTTTTTTATGCATACATTTTTATTATTTGATGGTGGCTCCTATGACCTTAGAGACCACCTAAAGATCCTTCTATTGTTTTTTTTTGTGTCCAGATGTAAAAACAAAATGTAGGAGTAAATAAATTATTAATATTATTCTATCTAGTTCATGAGCAGAAACTCCAATGACGCCACCAACTCACAAAAATTGGGCTCCAAATTAGCGTTTTCTTATTTCATGCAAACAAGAGAACGGCTCGATCGCTAAGATTTTTTTCGCTGTAATTTCTCCTTTCCCTTTCCATCAATCGAATTATTATTATGGATTGCGAAGCCGGGTCTAGTGTGAACGACCTCTAGGCTAGAAGGACACTGTCAAGCGAGACTTCCCTTCATAACATCAAGGCTTTCGGCGTCGCGGACGCAGCTTGCATATTCAATCGATACGCGGCGCTCCTATCGCTGCCGGTCAAGCGGCTTCGCCCACGCACGCACACTTCCATGAGGAGCGAACACACACAAAGGGGTTCAAACCGACCAACCCCTTCGGCGCCATCCCTTACAGCGCTCCCAGAAGGCGCCGCGACAGTTGTACACGTGATTGGCTGAACACCACGCGGTCGGCAAGTGACACGCATTCCTTGCGCCTCGTTCACGAAAACTGAAAACTAGAACAGAGAAATCTTTGATTACCGTTACCGGAGAGTGTTATCGTTTAAAGATTTTTATTGTTTAATATAGCAACTATCGTAGTTTTTTTTTCAATTTGTTATGTTAACAGCAGCAGAGAAGCCAAGAGGGGAAGCATTCGAAATGCGGTGCTCTCGAAGAATGATGAAGATAAAACGGGTCGAAGGAGCAAGTAATGAATGAGTAAGGGCAGAGAAGAGCAATGAACAGTCTTCTACAAAACCAAAAGAGAAGGCAACAACGAATATAGGCCACATTATGGGTTATAATGTGCTGTTGAAAACAATGGTACAATACGCAGACAGGTGGACGGGAAGAAGACAACGAACGGCCCCGAATGAATTACATGAGTGGTCCTTACAATCAACCCTCAACCGGTGACGTGCGCTCTGAGAGGCCGCTGCGTTTCTAAAATTAAGTATGAAAATTTAAAAAATGGCTATTTCAAAATACCTATAATCCTCGTCAGCGCCATAATTTTGTATAATAAGGACATCGCACTCTTAAAATTTAACATTCTTATTATTTATTTCTGAAAACTTGGAACTGACCTTGAGAAGCGGTCTGTGAGACCTTACGTCACTAATTTGGAAATCAAATAAATGTAATGCTGGTGGAAATTATTCAAAAAGTTATTAAAACAATTCCTTGTGATATTTCAAAAATAATAATAAAAATTAACAATTTACAAGGAAGCATTGCTAGTTGCTTAACGTGGATAATCAAGTACTTAATTGAAAAGTAACACAATAAAAATCATAACTCAAGTGTTTTTTATATCTGTTTTTTGTTCCTGTTTCAAGTAACAATTTTAACTGAAAAAGTTGGTTCGTATTTGGAATGTATAATATTGAATATAAGTTTTATAATGGTTGAGAGGTCAAAGAAACAGTAAACTAAGCAATAAAAATGGCTTTTCATAATTTTACAAATTTTTGCTTTATTGCTGTCTACCAGACCGCACGTCACTGGTAGTGTATAAAATATTTTACGTCACTGGTTAAGGGTTAATGTTATTAAGGACGTAAAAGATGAGACGTGCTTCATTTTAATAGACTAGCATATAGGAAATTGAAATGGAGAGCTTCATCAAACCAATTCAAGGATTATTGACTTATTATGATGATACAATTTTTTGGTTTGCTTTTTGGGTACAATGAGCTCGTTCATCATTTTATTATTTTTGTAGATCGAGATGGAGTTCACAATCTTCTTTCCCTGCACCACATCGCCCTTCGAGCATTTTGACTTTTTTTGCGAGTAACGGATTCAAAAGATTAGCTGATAGGAGAACTGAGTGGAGAGCTGCGTCAAACCAATCCTAGGATTGATGACCAGTGATGATGAACGGATTCGCCAGGCATTTGAACCCAGGACGGCCCGATAGGCAGCCAATAGGGAACTTGCATATATTTCAGATATAATCAATAGCCCCAAAATAATATAAAAATATATGTTTGCATACTTCGGTGAAAGTTTTTTATATTATTTTATGACGTGGTTTGCGATATTTAATGCATCAAAGTTCACGAGAATTTTCAAATACAAGTGAGAAGCGAAAACGCCCGATGATTGGCTGGTAGAAAAGTGACGTTATAGTTCAGTACAAGGAGGCACGGTGGCACGGCCATAGTAGAGGCTGCATACTTGAATACATGCGACGGCGTGGTTATGATTCATTTATTGAAGTGCAGACGTATCGGAGTTGTTCATTGTGACTTCAGGGCTATTATTTGATATATTTCTCCACCATTGAAAGCGATAGATTGTGTAAAGATGAAGGAATATGGTTATTCTTAGGCTGATCCTAGCAAGCTTATATCATTATTTGTAATGGCAAGAAAGTTGAAATTTTGTTTACGTTCATTTTTCTGTTTATTTCTGTTTCGTTGTGTAATGGTATCCGTTAACCGATGCATCAAAGGCACTGAATACTAGGATACGTAAGATAAGTGCATTTATAGGTATTTCATTTGCAATTGTTTATACTACGATACCACGTTTCACTGACAATCACTGTGAGTGATTAAGTTGTTAGCTTCTAACATTTTGTGGTGTTACGTGTTTAAATCTTTCAGATTCGTGACGTGGGCCCAGACACAGGGAACTCCGATCGTCTGTCACTAGCTGGATGAGGGAAAGACTCCACAAAACAAGAATAATCAGCAGTAAGAGAAACAATTGTGACAAAATTACAAGTCATGTTCAATGAAAATATACTCCAAGCAGAAATATTGAAAATCAAGAGTCATACAAAAATCTACGACGATAATTAATAATCTCATAAGGAACATTACCAATCATTTGAAAAGCTAAATACAAAGCTGTGTTTGCCTTCCAGCGGAAAAATGATTTTCTTACTTTACTTACTTACGTTAAACTCTCAATTATATGATTTTCAATCAGAACAATGTTTATCTGGACGGAAAAGCTTACATACGGGCACGCTACATCGCGTCGGTTTCATTATCCTTTAGATGTCAGTAGTTTTTACCTAATTGCCTGGCCAATTCGATAAAATTTATCAAACAGGTTTGGTAATTGTTACCAAAATATTCAATGCTCCATATGAACCGAAAAGTTTGATAAATTTCATCGGAATTTGATAGTTCTAGCTATACTTCATTTCGGTGTACATTCACATTCGCAGAACTACAAACGGTCCCTTAGACACTTTTTCACTTATCTATTTCACCAGATTCAACCCGAAAGTTGGTTTGGATAGGTGAGGCTAGAACTCATCCTATACTTAGTTAGCCACATAAGTGTGAGTAGCACGCATTCAGGAAGGGGGCGGGGCACTTACTTTCCTTGATACGTTTCCCTTTCCCGTATAATGCTTGGTTCTTTCCGAGCGAACAATACAAGTAAAGATTTCTCGGGTTTTGCACCGGGTCATATCCTTCATGTCTCCTTCCACTCCTCACAGGGAAACTTGGAGAAACCGATAAATCTTTACTTCTTAATAGGGATGGACAAATCCAGGATTTTTTTCGGATCTGGATTCGGATCGGATCCTTGATTTTCGGAGCCGGGTCTTTCGGATCGGATATTTTTGGATCCAAATCCATTTTCATATTTCTGCTATTAAACGAAGAAATTATTCAAAAGGAAACAAAATATTGAAAAATCGTGAATTTACAATAGATTTCTTTGAAAAACGAAGTTTTTTTTTCGATTATGAAGAGTGTTAAAATTACTTTGAAACCCTCTACTTGGTACCCTCTGGTTTAAAAATTCCCCCTCCCCCTGGTTTTGTACCCCCCCACCCCCTAACGAAGACAATGAATTATGGTCCGTGTCATTTCGGAAAAAAAACAACAGAGGCACGGGCTGATGGACGGCCGTGGGTGGTTTTCCGAAATCTGCGACGTAATTACTTTTGACGTAGTTATTATCCTACGACGCTGAGATTCCCCCGATGATTGTTCAATCTCTTGGGATACACTATGTGTCAGTCGTATTTTGCCTTTTTTTATTTTCCATGGCTGAAATTCTGCTACGTAACTTCGGATCCAGATCCGAAGTCTTCCGCGACTTTGGATCCGATGTATCCGCGGATATTTGGATCCGAGGTATCCGATCCGACCATCCCTAATTCTCACCTTTCCATGTTTGCCTCCTCATAATTCGAGGATCCCTTTCGTGCACAGCGACGACTTCGCACCGCGCGCTCAACCCATTAAGCTGCCGCAAAACATATTGTACGAGACATAACTACACTAATATATTATTCGACCCTATAAAATCATAATAAACAAACAGAAAAAATACTACACACGCAATTCAAACTAAATATAAAATATTACGCAAAATCCACACTTCATGTTTAACTAACTGCTACATTTAATATACTCATGCATCTCATATTATTGCATCTCACATAGGCGTACGCAGCGAGGGGCAAGCAAAAATAGCAAAAGTCTTTAAGGAAAATCAGTAATTAATTGAAACGCAAATTTTCTTCAAGCCCATGAAAAATGATACGTACTTATTAATATAAGATATGTAACTAAAATAAAAGTATCTTTCAAGGAAATAATCTCATAAACATATAAAGAGTCGTAATAATTTCCTTAAAATATTGGTTTCATCCACCTTTTCCATGCTAAAATGTCACGACTTGGATTGCCCCCTCCCCGCCTAGGCCATGGCTTCCCCCCCCCCTAGTTATGGTCCTTGGTACGGCCTTAGTATCTCAAGCCATTGTTCAAGTTATATATTTATTAATCATGAAGGTTTAACATGAAATAGGAATAGATTATTAGGAGTCGGGTAAAATAGGCCTTTCCTAGCATTTGCCCATCTCTCAAATAAATATAATTTGCGCATGAGATAATACTAGGGAAATATTTTTTGAGTTTGAGATACTCGAAATAGTTGTGAAGAGTGAATCTCACGATCTTAGCGTGGATTTAACGCGAGTATTCCATCACCGATTGATTGACCGACGAAGCGGAAGAAATGCATGTGAGGAAAACATCTGAAGGCATTGCCTCACTCCTCGCACCGTGAGTTGCTTGCGATGGCGGGGAAGGGGGCTCAGAGGGGTGATTAAGAGGTGAGGTGGGGGTGCAATCGTTGGCGTCTCCATTCTCCTCCAGCCCCCGCCATGTCTGCGATGACTGTTACGGGTTCCACATTCAGATTTTATTAATGTAACTATTCATAAACAGCTGAATTTGGACGAAACACTAATAGGGTGGATTCCTTTAATTTTTTATTGCCTAAATCGATAGATTTTTACTCATGGAGTACGCATTTCACGCTCTTAGATTTTCGAATGGCGATATCTATTTTTCGCGATTAAACGAAAACTGAAAATTTTAAAGCACGCGAAAGAGCTGTCGCCGTGTGAGGTGACCTTGGGGCGAGGCTTTGAGCGCTGATACGACGCAGGCTGCTAGCAGGTAGCGCTTGGCTTAAATAAGGATTTTTATTACCCTATCGAACGAAGGAAACTTTCCGATCTTAGGTAATTTTAATGGGTGATTATTAAGAGATGTTTCCCTGAGCTCTGTGCCTCATGCATGAATTGGTAATCTCAGAAAATGTAAAACTCCTATCTACTCCAATAGGAACTAGGCCCCTGAGACGTCATGTGGAGTGACATCGCATTGGCGCCAATCTGGCCTTTTTCAAATGAGGTTAAAATTGACCGTTGCCATTCGTCTGAATTGGGATTTCTAAAACCGAATAATTTGGATATTATAAATACACTATATCCACCAACCTATCTTTTAACCCTTTCGCTGCTGTTCAATCTCCGAAAACCTTCTCCACACATGCGGCGAAAATGTTAAAATGCATTTCCTGGGCCCAAGGAGCAGGTACTTCCAGGATGGGTGTGGTACACCCTCCGAAGGGTCACTAATCCGCGACCCTATCCTCGACGAATTCACCCTCGCAGGACCGTCTCATCGGCCCTACCAGCGGGGGCCCTACCTCCGGAAAAGTGACCGCTCTGACTGCAATTTGAAAATCAATCAATAAATCCGATCATCACAATATGATTGTTCTCATCGCTTTCCTGCCAATCAAGCAATCAAGTACGTCTTTGAACCGTGTCTCTGCGATAAAAAATAACGATTTTATTAACTTTGATATAATGGCCGTTTTCCGGTGGTCCGCAGCCACATTTTGTTGCAAAGTTAACAAAAACGTTATTTTTTATCGCAGAGACACGGTTCAAAGACGTACTTGATTGCTTGATTGGCAGGAAAGCGATGAGAACAATCATATTGTGATGATCGGATTTATTGATTGATTTTCAAATTGCAGTCAGAGCGGTCACTTTTCCGGAGGTAGGGCCCCCGCCGGTAGGGCCGATGAGACGGTCCTGCGAGGGTGAGTTCGTCGAGGATAGGGTCGCGGATTAGTGGGTCCCTTCGAAGTGCTTCAGCGAAAGTGCTGACCGCATGACAGAGAGGAAGAAAAAGTACGTCCACCGCAGTCTGCCGTGCGGACGTACTAGGTACGTCCACAGCAGTGAAAGGGTTAAGTAAGGTCTGTTTAGGAATCTTTCAACTGCAATTGTGTATTTTTGAAAACAAAACAGGAACGACAGACCGTTCGATAGCTTACGAAAGACGATTAGTAAATTATATCGAACCTAGCAATGGTTTGACAATTGTTACCAGACAAGCAAGCACACTGGTAAAATTCATCTTAACTTCGATGAAAATCACCAAACTCTAAAGCGTATCGAATTTATTTAATTATTTTCACCAAACTCTTTTGTACAATTGACTAAATTATGAAATATCAAAATTTTGATAAAATTTATCCAGAGCGTATGATGAAGTAATTCAGGTGCTTAGTAATTTGCATCAAAGTTTAACTAAAGAACTCCTTATGACACCAGTTTGATAGTTATAAAGAAATCATATTTTCCGCGTATCGTGAGATTACTATATTATCATTAGCATCGTTCTCTATACTCAGAAAATTTCAAGATGACAGTTTCTATTCGAAGGCGACAAACGTTACCTGAAAAGACTAGACGTTAGCAGTCGAAATGGACAGATTCGTCGTATAGTGTGGAAAAATCAAAATAAGAACAATATGCCTTTTCAATGAGGCACAAGAAAGAACAGTTTCAAGTGTAGCCAATAGATATCGCAGGGATCCATACCGCTCCGCTTCAAATAAAAGAAAAATAAACACTTCGAGGCTTATTTATTTCTTGGCTCACTCTTTTCCTTTCAATTTCGTTTCCCTCCCGCCAAAGCACAACACAAGGCAACGGGTCAGCGAAGAAACAATCGAAGAGCGAAATGACACGCTCTCACGCGCGGTCGCGGCGGCGGCGGCGGCTACCAATGGCTTTTAATGACGGGAGTCTCATAATAAAAAAAGCACTGAGGGGTGGGGGTCGGAAATGCCCACTGCGTGCACTCACCCCCTGCCCCACAATATCCCAAAGTTTCCCCACTCCAACCCTCCTTCGGATTGCGCCGCGAAATCGCCCTCGTCATGTGATGGGGCAGTGGGGTGGGGTGGGGTGGTAGGATGCGATTGTTGCTAAGATGGAGGAGGGGTGGGTCAAAAACCAACCCTTCCTTTCATTCTGTCCCTGCCCCCTCTCTGGACGCTGGTGCGTGCGGTAAAATGGGGCAAGGCGGAGGACAAGAGAATCGCAGTCGAATGGGGCAGAGAAGTGGGGGTGGGCATAAATTAATTTTATTAGCTGCGAGTGCTGACTGTGCGCCGCGCAAACTATGATTGCTGGGACTTGGGAGTGAACGAAAGGGGGAGGGACACATATATATAAATAACTGTGACGAAGGTGGCAATGTCACCGATATTTTAAATTCGTGTACGTCTATTTTTTATTATCTTTTATACAGTGACTTACCCAGCCTGGGTTATTTTGTTTATTAGGAAACGATGCAGTTAGCACGTAATAATGAAAACAGTCACCAGCAATTAATAAAAGAAACAATTAAAATGAGCAGGAAAAAATAACTGGAGCTTTCGAAGCGCTTCCTTCTCTAGGAGTAGGAGACGCCTGGCTGAGTTTGAGGCAAATGAGAGCTGCTGGATATTTCAGGAGAAAAAGGGAACGGGAAGGGATGGAGGCGGTTAGCAGGACACATTCAGACGAAAAATTAAAGGATGAGTCGTGGACAAAGAATTTGTGGGTACTGGCAGTGATGCGTGGGATGATTACGGACAGCAGGAGGCGTGGTGATAATTGATTCTGTGGTTACGGGTGGTGGGTGGTGCATTAGCCAACACAGAAAGCCGGGCAGAAGTTACAATGAAGAAGGTAAATGATATATTTAAATAAATAAATTTAGGATAAACTCCCCTTTTTCACTCTTCTCAACCCCTCTCCCGTTTTTCTATGGTTGTTCCCCACGTGCCGTTATTTTACAGTTATGACTAGAGCCCTTCTTCCAATGTGGGTCCCCCACATCCCGTAGTTGTATCTTTTCCCACTGTCTCCACTCTGTATGCCTGTTCCCACCCCCTTCTTCAAAGATGTCAAATCCTCCCCAACCCCCGTTCTCAAGGGTGATTTTCAAATGTTTTGGAGTGTCTTATACCAGATGATGGCTCAGTGAGCCGAAACACGTTGTACGCATTAAAATTCTTGTGGAAAAGTGCTACGATCTTTTATTTATTTAAATGTGTCTAACTTCCACCAATTGAAGCCTGAATCTGTTGAACTTATAAGGTAAATGATGTTGGTGGCTGAGCAGGCAGTGGAAAGAAATATCGGGAGGCATTTATGTTTGGGGAGAAAAGAGGCTGGGTGTGGAGAAAACCACTTGCAGGTTTGAAGGCGAAGGTGGGGTAGCTGGGATTTTTGAAGAGGGCGGGTGGCTTTGAAAATGGTTCTACATGCTGGTGGCCACTTGTCCGTCATCGTAGAATGTTAGGGTAAATCTGTGAGGTCGATTTGTGGTTGACAACAATGGATATAAATCCTTCAGGATATCATGCAGGGTATGAGCGCCAGGAAAGTAGGTTGTGTGCAGAGGCGGGGAGAAATTTTTATCCGCGCAGGGATTATTCGCAAATAACATTTGCATGTAGACGTCTTAGAAGATTATATTAGCGCTGGAGATTGAAGTAGTGAAAGATACGGAGGCAGTGAGTTTATGAAGAGACAAAGGAGTTAATAGAGTTCATTTCGTGATACCAGAGAAGGAAGCCAAACAAACGTTTTAATGGGCAATGGTTTTATAAAAAATTCATATATACAGGTACATATACTTCTTCTTGTGCAACTTCGATATGTACACATGTTTGAAATTGCCAATATTTGATGAAAACTTTGACGCCATCCTAACTAATGAGCATAAAATTGGAAATAGAAAATAAGCCGTCAGGAGTGCGTCACCGCAGAATCCTGGAAGAAAGCTTTGATCCGCCCACCTCCTCCTTTTGCGTCCACTTCCATCATCATGTGTTTCGGCACGGAGTGGTTCGAGGCACAGATGAGTTCTCATGGTAAGGTCACAGATAACCATCTGCTCAGAATCTGATCCCATCCGTTGCATCCCAAGTAAGAACACAGTTTCCCTAACGATAGGATTCACCTCAGTGATTCACCCCAATATTTCAACGGGGAGATTCATTCAAGTGGCAGTCGCTGACACTATTATCTCTCTCTGACCCATCCCAACTTAAATTTATCCCGAATGCCGCCTGCGTGAACATGTGACAGAATGCGTTATGACCCAAGGCATTTAAATTAAAGAGAAGACGGTTCGCTATGCAGATATCATACCACTGTCTTCATGAAGGTTAAGAGGCAACACTGTCTTTCATAAAGGACACCTTGCATTCGTGAAAGTCCCTTATTGTTCAAGGAAAAATAGAATCCCTTCATCAATCTGTACGGAAAAATATCTCTCTTCCTTAACTGTCTCTGTCAGACCTAGAAACGAAGTAAGGTTCTAGATGGTGTTCTCCGTGTTGCTCTGTAAGATATCCGTTCTTAATATCTTCAGCAATGTAAGCCTATCACAAAACTTACGAGTCTCTTGCCAGCTACCATCCTCAATCGTGTAAATGTGATGTATTCGCTCTGAGTTTGTTCGCAATCGTTTTGAAGTTCTGCATTGTGTGGAGGGTTATGGCTAAAAAGAGCAGTTTACAGTGGCAATCTTCATCTTAGCCCGAACACTATGCTTGTTTGTTTGAACAGAATAGTTTGAACATGCAGACATTTGAGTTAACGAGCAATATAAACGTAATCTGAATTGAAATTTATCACTTCATCAGGGACAATAAAAACCAGATAATACTCACGTACTGCACACAGTCTCAAGAAGAGGACTTCATCAACCTTTTTGAGGGCTCATTACACTCACCTGAAAGAGGAAAAAAGAAATCAATGGACTAAATTTCATGAAAATACAGAGAGGGTATACTACACCATTTGCACTCTAGCCACTGAGCTAGCAAAGATGAAAATTGAATATGCTAAACAATTCTACAACAAATTATTTCATAATATAAGCCTAATATGAGTCATTAAAGCAAAATAGCATCGGTGAAAATTATTTCATAGTTTTCATTGCGGCAATGGATAAAGAATATAAGGCATGAATTTTTCTTGGTAAGTTTTTACAAACGGAGGCCTTGAAGTCAATGAAGATTGGTAAATATAAATAATAAAAAATCGACCAATTCTTCAGCTAACGGAGCGCAAATTACATTTTTGCACCATCAGGGATTGATTTTTTTTTAACTTTAGTAGTTTATTACCATGATACTTTCTATTAACCGATTGACGGCTTGCGTGACGGCAACTGAATTGCAGAAGAGTAAAACTTTCATCTGAAATATGGGTTTTAATACGCTATTTTATGATTTTTATGCTTGGTAGTTTCCAAATGCAGATAGGAAGTGATCTGACAGTTAATCAATTGTAATATTAATAATATAAACAGTAGAATCACACACAAAACAACGGTCAGACACGCGAGTTTTTAAGTCTTGATCCACAAATATAACAATTCATCAGCATTCCAATGTTTAAGATAAAAACTTTTCCAGCAATGCGAAAGTTTATCAAAAATTCTTTCAAAAGTTATGACGACTGAAGGATATAATTTTCGAAACGATGGCAAAAAGTTGTTTGATAAAAAAATAGCGTTATTGATCAATCTCTCTTAACATTAAGACTTAGAGTATTAGACAAAAATTGTGCGTAATCAACTGTTAAACATTAATTCTCGACCCATATGTCAAAGACGTACATAATCTTCTAGATCATGTGGCGAGAAGATAATATAATCTGTCAAAAAATTGGGCGTTAATAAATGCTTTACAGTGAAATATTTACAATTATGTACTTTCCCGTCTATGTAACTCGTGCCTTTATCCCTCCAAACAAATATAAAGAGGCATAGAATACGACTAGAAGCATGAAACCGACGATATTTTCCTACCCACAGGGGCGCAATCATTTTCCATTCTTATCGTTTGCAATATTTTTCAGCATCTCAGTATTTTATATCTGCACTTGGAAATTACCACGCATTAAAGTCACAAAAAAAAGGGTTCTAAAAAACACACTTCGAGGCAAAATCTTGAAGTTGTGTGTGTCAGTTGTTTTTGTCAGTTGACGTCACGTATGACATCAAAAGGCAAACGCTTAGTATCATGAAAACAGATCTGATGCTTTCCCGGCGTATGCTGGCATAAAGAGTAGAGGAGTAATCTCCTCCATAGGTGCCTACGTTTCGGAGAGTGAGTCCTACTCCATCCTTAGGGCTGAATGGGGTACGACTCGTACACTGAACCGTCGGCAGCCATGGAGGATATTACCCGATGGAGCACCCGAGCCGCCTTCACTACCAGCATAGTATCACGGACTAATTGAGCAAATACTGCTTAGCCAAATTTTTCGCCAAATTTGCTGACAACATGATTTTATTTGACTCGCTCACTTCGTGCATAACAGCACAGTTTATAGATACATTTAGAATGGGCTGGTTAACAATTTTGCAATAGTTAAACTCGATTGTCAGCCGTCCGACATATCTATCGCTCGATTATTCGATTATACATTCATACGAATGTTGTAAATAGCACTCGACGTCTCTATCCGCGAAAATTCGGTGTTAATGATTCGCATTGCGTACACATTTCAACTTTAATAACATCGAGTCATTATCGACCGCGAACCAATTCATCGACGCATACATTCTTCGCGGCTACGCTTCCCAGTCGCCGTCCAAGTCGACTGTAAAGCCTGAATCACACGATCATTTTTTTCCGTCGCGAAAGGTGATCACTATCGCGGTCACTAGAGTGATCACTCGCAAATGATCGTCGCCGGCAATTGTTTTTCGCGATCGCGATGAGGATTCCTATCGCTATTTTTCATCACTCGTCCGGTCGCTTTTTCCGTCGCTGAAACCGTCCCTAAAACACCATATCAGCCAATCGGAACGCATTCCCGTATGGAGCGATTGCTGCGCAACGTTTGACAATCGTGGGAACGACATAGATAAACAAACAAACGCTGTATATTTTCGTTATGCGGGTCCAATGACAACGAGCTGTGATATCGAAAGTGATGCGAAAGGCGACGGCGGGAGTGACCGCGTGATTCAGAAAAATGATCACTAGAGCGATCGCTTTTCGCGACGGGAAAAGTGATCGCGATAGTGAAATCTTTTCGCGACGAAAACATTGATCGTGTGATTTAGCCTTAATGGCAATCGACTTCGACAAGTAAACAATTGGAAAGAATAGAAACAACGTGAAATGCGCATGACGTCCAAACAACGTGCGCTGGATGTTTCACGGCGCGACCCCTCCTCGGCTTCCTTCTTCTCGAATAAGGGATTCGATTCGATTACAGAGGCCGCCCCGCTCACCCCGATCCGAAAACCCCCCTTCGCTACACGAACCCTCCTCCTTCCAATTCCGAGCCCTCCCTCCCTCCCCTACTGCGGCCGTCACGTGCGACTCCCATTTCGTCGAAAACTCATTATCATAATTATCCACTGACTCAACTCGCCAGCGGCTGCCACGCCAACCCCAATCAACCCCCTCCCTCCCGACAACCCCTTTCGCCTCGGCGCCGACCCTTCCCCCTTTCACCCCCCTCGGCCGGAGACCCCTGGCGTCGCTCCTACCAGCTCCATCTCTTCCATCCCCTCCGCCGTGCCGCGTGTTGAGACGGAGCGGGTCAATGCAAGTGCCCGCCACTCAGTGCTACTCATGCGATCGCGTTTTCCGGTATTTCACCGCGTTATTCATACCTCACATCCATTAATTCTTAACACTAGTTTACAGAAAAAAATAGCCATATGTAGGACATACTTTTCTAGCCGACCCGGCGAACTTCGTACAGCCTAATTATCAACGAACAGTTTAATTACACTATTAATATATCAAGAGAGGGCTGTACTGATTTAGATAATTTTGTACTAATTATGATAAATAAAGAACGTAATCAATGAGACTACAAAAAAAGCTTTACAATATTTTGTTAGAAACATATTTTCTTTATTCAATCCACATAGGGTAGACCGGGGCACGCATGCGCGGAATGATTTCAATGAATTTTCTAATTTTTACGTCCCAACTTAGGAGATTTTAGGCATTGTGGTTTTATAAAGCAGTTAATAAAGTCAAAATTTCATGCATTCAGTTGTTGTCCTTTTTTTCATTTTTCACCGTAAATAAATGTTTTTAGGTCCAAATTTTTCCCCGTTCTTGACGCAAGTTCACGCAACGCTAGACCGATGCTTGACTGACGCTCAAAATAGACCCTAGAGAGTAGCATTAATAAGTCATGACTTGTGGCGCGCTAGATATAAGCGGTTCGGAAAAGTGCACAAAGTGCACCTGGCCCAGTATCCGATGCGTAAGCGTGCCCCGGTATTCCCCAGTTTTATTCGTTTGAATCAAGTACCTTCTGATATACAACAGTTTTTATTTTGCTATCAGGCTGAAGAACAAATAAAGCGGATGGTTTACCAACACGTGAACACGCAACATACATTTGACCATGAGAAAAACATGGCATTTCTAGATTCAGAGCACAAACACACACCTTGTGATTTGTTAATCGTCATCGCAAATGCAACACGACTTGAAAATTGAACTCGTTTTTAACTCAAAGGGCATATCGGTTGGGATAATAAGAACATCGGAATGAGACCTTCCTCATCTTTAAATTTTCCTTTGAGTAAAGTCGCGCGAATCACATAAATTATCAGTCTTTTATAAACAAGCCCGTTCCATTTCATATTTTTAGTTGGTTTAGTTATTGAAGCATCGTGAACACCGAACCTACCTTCAGCTGTAAATTGTGCCGTAGTAAGCCGCGCTCATGTAAAGACTAAAGTCAGATGAATAGTTGGTGACTTCGTTTTTTATTGTTACACAGTCAATAGATTTGAATTAATGCAGAGTAGAAACTGTTTGATCTTGATTTACCAAGTTTAAGTCATTCACATCTTCGTTCGTAGCCGCCAAAATTTCTCACTCAATCAAGCATTTGTGATTTTTGTGGTTATTAATCATGCTCGTGAACTCTTTGTTGGTAAGCTCATCTTTCGAGGATACGAGATTGCAAAACTACCGACGAAATGAAATCAATCCCCTATATTCGACGACAGGTACACGGCCATTACTGTTGGTCAACGATTACTTGGAGATTTGTTTACACCACGTGGAGACGTGTTTGTTGAAATATCAATTCCAGCTAGGCTAAGCTTGAATTGCATTATTTTTATATTATTTTAACATTTTAAGTATGGTAAAACAACTGAAATGTTTTTCAATATTTTTTAAAAAGCCCAGTAATTAAACTGGTTAAAACAAGCAAATCATCTAGTTTTACTAGCTTTTGCAGTGTTACGAACTGACAAAAAATAATCATAAGATTAAGATCAATTATTTTCGAGAACTTTTACTATTTTTACTGTATATCTTGTTACCCGGGACAAAGACGAATAAAAAAAACAAATATCATTAAAATCGGTAGAGCCGTCTTCGAGTTATAAATGATTTAATGAACACGATTTTCGACTTCATTTTATATACATAAATATGCTGAAAATAAGTATAAAAAAGTACGAAGCCCTATGATTTCATTAATTCATTAATCATCTGATAAAAATTTTTAAGTCCAGGCTCAGGGTAACAAAAAATATACTTTTTACAGACATCTGGCACTACGAACCAACGATTCCCACTGCATGCATACGGCGTCATTAAGTAACTCTTCAATGAGTCTTTCCTTTTTCTAATTTTACCAAATTTTATGAATGTACTAATTGCTAATTTTTCACAACACAAGGAAAAAAAATGAAAAACTACAATATGAAAATGAAATGTAAAAAAATGAGAAAAGAAAAATCTCATAGGTACTTGCGATAAAAAAGATTACTAAACTAAATAATGAAATAAAAAAAAGAATACGGACTTATTGATTAATCATATCAATTATTTCAATGTATTTTTTTGAATTAATATTCATCGATTGTTTAGAATGTAAGTTTCTGCTTTCACAAACGAACGTAATGATAACTGCATTAAAAATCTTGTCTATATTTTAAGAGTATATTGCACTAAAACCTTGTCGCGGTGGAAAGGCTTGCGCATTCCTATGACCCCTAAAGCTGCGCTGACGGGATTAATTCGCAATTATTCCCGATAGGACCACCAATGCAACATAGATCAAAGGGTAGCAGCCAAACGAAAGGTAGTCCGCGTGATAGTGTCGCGTAAAAAACACTGTTGGAATGAAAGTGAAAAACTAGGTAGTTCGCAGGATCTATGAGGAGGGGTGTTGGCCGGAAGATTTCGTGAAGACGGTTCTAATTCCGCTACCGAAAAAGAAGAAATCTGTTGAATGCGGAGATCATAAAACTATCAGCCTTATATCGCACGCGGCGAAAGTGGTACAGAGGATATTGAACAGACAAATAGAGGCGAAGGCAAACGAGTATTTGGGCGATGATCAGTTTGGCTTCAGAAAAGGGAAGTCAACTCGTGATGCAATAGCAGTAATGAAGCCCCTCTTGGAGAGGAACCTAGAATATGACCAGGACGTATATGAAGAAAGATTTCGTGCTTTCCCGGCGAATGGACTTGGTAAAGAGTTCTCGGGATCGCCACCGGTTCCTGACCCGGTGGCGATCCCGAGAACTCTTTACCAGGACGTATATGCCTGCTTTGTGGATTTTGAACAAACATTTAATAGAGTGAACTGGGTAAAGTTAATGGATATTATCAAGAAAATAGGTGTAGATTGGAGGGATAGGTGACTGATTCGTAATCTGTATATGGCACAGACTGCGCAAGTGTGAGTAGCGGACGGGGATTCTGGTTGTGCAAGCATGGGCCGAGGAGTGAGGCAAGGCTGTCCTCTATCGCCGCTGCTCTTTGACGTGTTCGCTGAACGGATGGTAAGGGAAGTTTGGGATGAGTTAGAAGCTGGAATAAAAGTGGGAGGAATGATCAATTTAAATCAGTGAGTTTCGCGGATGATCAGGCGTTGATTAGCCAGTCAGTGAGGGGAATGCAGGCTTTAGTGGATTCGTTGAACGAGCGGTGCGAGGAGTATGGGATGAGGATTAATCACAAGAAAACAAAGGTAATGCGGTTTTGTTAAGCACCGCGAGCGAGGAATGTGAGACTCAAGATAAAATTAGGTGGGGAAAAAGTTGAACACGTTCAGCAGTTCAACTATTAAGGGAGTACGTTAGAGGAAAATGGATAGAGTAGTAAGGATGTTGGGAAGAGAATTGAAGAAGGTTAGTGAAGAGTCTGTTCTGGAGTGTAGCGGTTTACGGTGCAGAAACGTGTAGACTTAGGAAGGAGGACTTGAGGCATTTGAGATGTGGGTGTGGCGAAGAATGGAGAAGATGAAGTGGACGGAGAGGAGGAGGAACGATGAAATGCTGGATATGGTGGGCGAGGATAGACAGCATTTGAATGAGATACGGAGGAGACAGAAGGTATGGATGGAGGGAGTACTTAGCAGGGAGGGGATGTTGAAAACGGTGTTAGAGGGTGGAATGTCATGTAAACGAGGGAGAGGAAGGAAAAGAATACGATTTATAGATAAAATGAAAGGGAGTTGGTCTTATTGTGAAGAAAGATCTGAGGTTTTCCCGCCGTATGATGATGTTTTAGTTGTTTCGGGTTTCCCATCGGGTGAGGTTCTCCATCTCTGCCGACGTTTCGACGGCCGTGTCGTCCATCGAAACGCCGGCAGAGATGGAGAACCTCACACGGTGGGAAACACGAACAACTTCGACGTCAGGTGTCATTCTGAATTGAAGAGGAAAGTGCATGATGTAAGGGGAGGCTCCCGGAATTCTTCTTAAGCACTCCAAGGAAACCGACCTTAATCGGTGGAATACTTAATAACAACAATAATAATAATAATAATTTATTTTAGGCGGATTTAGGCGATAATAATAATAATTATTGTTTAAGTGTAAGTAAAGAGGGGGCACGTGCTTCCTCCCTAAATCCGCCTCTGAGCCATAGCAAAAATTACGAAAAGATTACCGGCCCAAGCCATTCACCGCTGCGAACCTGAACCATCGCATCCTGTTCATCGAACGCAAATGTTCAAATGAACACGAAATCAAAATGAACGCGAGATCCCAAATAACCAGCAAGAGGAAATAAACAGACTCCGAAAAATTAACGCCCTGGGGAAACGAACGGCCTCCGCGAAATGAACGCCCTCCGAGAAACGAATGCCCTCAGAAAACGAACAGCTTCAGAATAATTTTTGTCACCATTCCCTCCTTCCCGCTTTCTTCAAGTACATCTCGTGGTTGAGTGTACGCACCTATTCTTTCGCCTTTCCGTGATCCAGCACTGAACACCCTTCCACCGCCGATAATAATGGACTCATCAATCCGCTTATTTCGGAATCAATCGTTGCACATACACGCGATGCATCATTGATACGCCTCAGGCAATCAGGTCACATCCCCTGAGGACATCGCGCAGAGATAATCACACCCATCGATTCAGCCACAAGAGCGCGGCGAATATATTCCGATTTCGACTTTTGCTCGTGGAAAAGAAACATAATCACCCATAGACACAACGGAAGATAGGGAATTTGAGGAACATAAGGCGAATAGAAGATCCTTTTGGTGAAGTAAAGAAAAGAATTGAAGGGTAAGAAATGAGTGATAAATTACAATACAATAAAACATTAAGTGAACGTTTTTTATTCGAGCTCGGCAGAAGACAAGAAATCTCCCGTCTCGGGCCAAGGTCCCAAGTTAACATTTAAAAGATATAAGGCTGCAATTTAAAAACCAAAAATGTGATGAGCATTCGCTTCAAGCTTGACAATGGAATGTATAATAATAAAATAATGGAGATGTGAGGTGCAATAGTGAAATGATTTTTTGCAGAGAAACAATTAGATTTAAGGTATTTCAGTTGGTCGGCACCACTTAAGTGTTTTCCAATATGTAATCTTATACCTCATAATTTCAAACGCAGGATCTTGGAGCACGGTATTTTAGTATCTTTTGTTAATTAATTTACGGTAACATTACCCTTCATTAATTTTTAATAAAATCGTGGTTTGATACATTGATTTTTTAATCCGTTAATACATTATTTCAATATTTTAATTTATAATAATGTATCATAAAATTATCTTCACTTAATATCCTCGAGGGCTGAGGGTGAAATATTCCTCCAATAAATACTCAGCCCGCACTTCGATCGTAAATTCATTGATTTAAGAGAACTTTGAAAATTTCCTATATTTATGGATAGATGATCGTCATCAACAGTCATCAATTCTCAAATTGTTAATTAATAGTAGCGAGTGTAACTTGGTGGAAATCCATAATCGCAGGAATAGAAGGATCAACAACTTTGCTATTTCCACATAGTAATTTGTTGACTCCTACCATGGTTTCGTTACAGAGTGACATTATCAAGGTGGGATAATGTAACCACCTTGATAATGTTCTCTGTAACGAAACAATGGTCGGTGTCAATAAATTACTATGTGGAAATAGCAAAGTTGTTGATCCTTCTATTCCTGCAATTCTCAAATTGGTACGATAAAAATTCTCAAATTGGTATAACGAATCCCTCCACTAAATTCTTCAGACGGAAATTCTTTTGATATCGATATAATTCTTACGTCGTTCATCGACTGCTCTATGTATCTCACCCGTAGCCCATGTCTTCTTTCTACCCTTACATTCGCTTCCTTCAACGATAATTTTCAACATTCCATCCAGACTCGTGATATAGCAGGTTAAATTGTGCCGTCCTCTACCCAAAACACTTTTCATATCTCCTTCTTTTCTTTGAACTTCTGCATTTGTTCACTTCACTTCTGCATCACCGAAGAGTGATGAAGATCAATCTCTTTGATCTTCATCACTCTTCGGTGGAACCACATTTCGAAAGGTTCCAACCTTGATTTCTACGCTGTTGTCATATATGGACGGAAATTATTATACATATCTTTACACCTGGCTGCTTGCAAGTGACATTTGATCCTTTTATGAACTAATGACCATTCCGATTCGAGCGACGCCACTTTATGTTCTTATGAATCAGTAGCCGCTCTTCTCAAGTGTACAACTCCATGATTGCACCAAGTAGTTAGTTAGTAATAATAGTACACAAGTTAAGTTGTTTGACGAGCTACTGCTAGTAACTATACGAAGCAAGGCAGCAAGGTAGGCCGTCCTTATCCACCTCTTGTCATCAAACCAGAACGGACACAGGCACTCATTATTACCCTGTTAGGAGCTAAACGCGTCATTAGCGGAGTTAATGACCTCATTGCACGAAATAATGAGCTCATTAGCGAAAGAGATGACCTTATCTCGTCAATTGCAATCAACTCCGCCACAGACGGGACCGCTCGTAAAAAGATGAAGCAGCCTCATTCTTTCGCTTTCGGGCAAGGACGCTCGCTCCAGAGAAAACTCACGGGTCGCGGGGTGAGCTGCTTGCACGGCAATTGCATAGAGCATGGTCACGTACGTGAGGCACTCAACCAAACAGCTCACGGGTTCGATTCCCAGGGGGTGAAGTCGATATTACCCACTGATCAAGCAGAACTTGATAATACTTGCCGCGTTCATGTCGTGTTGGCTTTAAAATAGCCAATGTGTCCTACACCTTTCCAGGGATGTCTTCACTTGCAGGCCAGGCCTGTGATCCGATTGAGGGCTGTGGAAAAGTTGTAAGGAAGTTAAGGGTGTTACCGAGATTGGGGGGGTGGGAGTGTTTTTCACCCACCCTAAATCAGCGGAGGATCTCAGAGGGATTTTCACGAAATTTTTCGAAAACTCGGTGCAAAAAGTCGAGTTTCTGTCACGTGTGGGCGGCCAGTTTTCCCGCAAACTTAGATTTTATAATTGTTTATTGATTGCATCAGCATAATCGTTGCAAATGAGCGTAGATGGCAGATGCTAGATGCTAGAGCGTAGATGGCATTAATGTAAAGGCAACAGACGAAGTGAAGTACCTGGGAGTTACGATAACCTCGAACCTCACGTGGGGAACACATATAAAGAATATTTGCGGCACAGCACTGAAGAAATTAGGTTTCGTCAAACGTATTGTGGGAAGATTTTCGGATGAGAAAGTAAAGGAAAGGTGCTATTTCGCTCTCGTCCGACCGCACCTTGAATATGCAGCGAGCATATGGGATCCGGTGCAGAAAGACTTAATCCGCGAACTGAATAAAATTCAAAGGAAGGCTGCGCGTTTCGTCAAAAACTGCTACGGGCGTACAGACAGTGTTACCCAGATGTTAAGCGAATTAGGCTGGGAGCCGTTGGAGACTCGGAGGCTGCGCGCTAGGCTTAGATTGCTTGAACAATTGAGAATGGATATCTTTAAGAGCGACACAGAGAACATAATATTAGAGCCACACTATATTTCCAGGTCCGATAGAAGTGATAAATTAAGAGAGATGTTTTGCCGAACGGATAGATACGCGAAATCGTTTTTCCCCCGAACCATAAAGGACTTTAATAAACGCTAGTCCCAACTTCGTTTGAGCACTTTATTTTATTTTATTTTTTGCTGTAAACGGCTGGTGTCCTAACACCCCCTGCCACACGCCTTTTAGGCGGCTTGCGGGGTATTATGTAGATGTAGATGTAGATGCTGTGTTGCTAAACTACGTTGACATGCAGAGCAATATTTTCCCAAAACTAAGACGGGTTTGGATAGTTTTAATAATTAAATTAGAGTAAAATATAGAATACAATACATCGCTTTTATTATTTTTCAGCCATGGGGGCGAGCCGGGGCACGGCCAAGGGGGTGCTTCAGAGTCTCATCGGATTAGCGCCATCGGAAACGGATTCAGTCCGAGTCGATCGGGAACCTATCCTACGCTCGTCTTCCGTGCGTTTCACTCATGCTATCGGAAAGCGTTACACGTTTAGTAATCCCAATCGGGAAAAGATAAAACTTTACAATTTTCAAGAGACAAGTGAGCAGCGAAAACAACCTCCCGCCAGGTTTGACACTTCACAATGGAAACGAAAGGTATGTACGGGCATACGCTAATTTATACATTGTCACATAATTGCAGTTATTGCTGAGTAAAATAATTTTATAATTGCCTGTTTGAAGTTTTTAAAATGTACTATCCTGTTCTTTTGTGCAAGTTACAGGAATGAACGTATATTTTAAACGAGTTTTTTCGTTCATTTTGGTGAGGGCACAGTTGATTTTTAAGGTAGTGTGTCATAAGGATAAAAAAAGAGGTAGTTGCAAAACCCATCCTTTTTTTGCAACAACAGATACTTAGCATTTATTTCCTCGATGGATTATACAAACTGTCATACTTTCATTGCTTATTACATTTCAATGTGAATATTGACCCTCTTCAATTATGCTATGGCCTTCATGATATGCCGAAAACATTTAACAAATTTTCCGTTAAAGTGGAAGTACGCTGGAAGGAAATACAGCGATTCAATTAGGCTGAATGGTGTCGATTATCATCGATGCAAGTTCAAATAACGTAAAATAACGTGGTTAGATTGATATGTGTTTTGCACGTACTCGGTTATTTTAATAACTCCGCTTTATTAAGTACTAAAATCTCACACACTTACAATTGTTACACCTTTTAACATATCTCCTAACTAATATTTCACTGTGAAAAAATGCCACAGAGAAAATATAATCATTCGCCTTGAGCAGGATACGAAGCCGAAACTTACGATACTAGATTGCGTTCTTTAGCCAGTAGAACAACCGACGCGTCTTATCACACTAAGGGCATTTGTGGACTATAAGGGATACCGGGGCATGTTTTCGCATGGGGCACGTTTTCGAATTCACTTTACCCACGAAACCATCCACTATAGCGCATCACCAATCATACTCGAATGATGCGCCTATGCATCGACGGCTATTTTGTGAGTTTCAAGGACAGGGACGCACGCGTTGTGGAGCAGTGACCTTTTGTTGATTTTTACTCAGGTGAGTAACTTTTTCTGCCCTACTTTAAACTAAAAACAAGCATATTCCGTTTCAGTTGTGCCTTGTTTTAATAATATATATCAATTGAACATTAACTGCTGTGTTTAACGATATAGGTATTGGACGAAGAATTATTTATTATCACCATTTTAGGTTGGTTTAAAGTAAAATAATGGCGACGGGGCAGGTTTTCGAATTCGATGCGGGGCAAGTTTTCGCCATCGAAAACGTGCCCTTTGAATCATTTGGTGTTTACTGACACCGACTTCATGCCAAGTTATTCCACGGATAGGCTTGACCCAACTGGGATCAATGTTGAAAACTGATCCACAGAATCTGATTGGATGAGTTGGCTGAAAACATCCCTACAACTACTGCTGCTTCTTGTACATCGCCAGAGGATGTCAGGCCGTTCGAAAAAGCTCGACCCAGAAAGAAAACCAGGTAATGGTGAAAAAAAAAAGAAATTCGGATATTTAAGAATCAGTTAAGAATGGAACAGGAACAAGCTAAACAGAAAAGGCAAAAGCTATAGCAAGGGAAAAAGAAACAGAAAAAGGTGAACGAAGAGATCATGAAAAACGATGGAAAAATGGCAAAGTCAGTAAATAAAAATCTATTTCAAAGTCATTCCAGTGATGAAGATGAGACCTACTGTACGTGCATTTACTGCTTGGAAAAATTTAGCAATTCCAAATCTAGCGAGCAGTGGGTAAAATGCACTCGCTGCAAAAGATGGGCACACGATTCTTGCATCAAAGGGGAATCATTATTTTTTGTTTGGCTTAATTGTGACAGCAACGATGATTCTGAGTTTTGCTGAACTTTCTTACAGTATTTGTGTTAAATATACAATTAAATCCTGACATATACGTTCTTATTTTCCATTTAGTTATATTTTAGCATATGCGAAAACTTGCCCCAGTATATTTTAATGCTATGCGAAAACATGCCCGGGGCCACGGGGCACGTTTTCGCACGTGACTTACATTTACTTCTTTATATTTTTACTAAAAAGTATTTATATTTCATATGTTACGATAATTTATAATTGTAGGTGATAAACTACTAATTGTTATGGCACGCCTTTGGTAATTGTAAATATGCAGGGGAACAAAATAAAAAATAAATTAAAAAACATGCGAAAACCTGCCCCGGTCTCCCCTACCTGACGTGATGGTGCTAGGGTGACTCCGTATCGATTTCATCGTCGACTTCCAAACCCAAGGAACCATTTCTAACACATTATGCTATCTACTTATTTGTAAGTGTTTTATTTATTTGTATACGTACGCCATGCATACCAACTTGTTTTACGCTCTTTTTGCCAAATTGATCGTCCAAATAACATGTAAATAAACTTGCGCCGACAGCGATACAGTCCGCGCATATATTGTCTAATTTACACGATAGTTAAATTCACTAATACCTATATTACTCTAGCGGAACATCCACATATATCAGCACTCATGAAAAGAAGTTATATTACTTTATTAGGGTCAGATAATTAATAAAAACCAACGTCATAACAGATCACCCTACGAAACCGGAATGACTTTCCCGCTCCTCTTGCCCGATCGACTTCTACCCCATCAGAAAGCCTTCCTTGAGTCGATAGGAAACAGTCAGTAACGCACGGATTGTCTCGCCGATAGTAAGTGATGTAGAACCCGAGTCAAGTCTCCGGATCCGCCCGAAACGGGTGAATGTGACCCTCTAAACACCCTCTAAGCCGGTCTAGTCTACTTGCGGCTCATGGATTCCAATGGAGAGGAATAAACTTGCACGGGCATAAGGGGGGATTAGGAGGGGAGGACCCCCCAAAGCTATCTAGAAAAATTGAAAAGAATATTTATGGTCGCTCTCGTATGAAATTTTTTATTTCGCCAGCTTGACAAAAAATGCTCAAAAGCAATGCGGAGCTAGCATGCATTTTTTATTTGATTAGCGAACGGAAAATTATGTTTTCAATTCATCAAAGAAAACTACATTTAAATCAGAGTTATCCTCGCTAGATATTGAATGATTAATATAGTGATATGTTCAAGCGCGCCAAAAACTCTCTCACCCCAAGCCACTGCTGATGACGTCATCTGTGCCAAAACAGCGCTCGTAGCCGTGGGCTGATGGCGCACTATCATGGGCGATTCAAGCGTGCTTACTCGACCCTAAAGTGATCCCACCTCTGACTTTTAATCGGTAACTATGCAACTATAAATAAAAAGCTAGTATTTCATCATTTCATCCCGATGGCTCATTTTTCATATTCAAGTAATAATCGTCGCACAATAGAAATAGGGAAACTTAACTAAGTGTAACATCATATCAACGAGCGACGATGAGCGACTATATCGTCCACCAAAACAATGTTTGCAAGATGCATTCAGGGTATCTCCCGGCTCTCGACAATAGTTTCAGAACAGATGACGTAACACATAGCCTCGGCAGAGCTCAGGTGTTTTCGTGCAGCTCTGAGAAATTTTGCACGATTTTTAAAATCAATATTTTATTCATGTTGATGATGAATGAAGACTCTTTAGGTAATTTTGCCAACTAATATTTGCGTTTGAACTGTTCCGAATAGTTCTTTTTAGCAATCGAAGACCCATACAAGTTCTCTAATGATAAATAAGTAAAAACCACTACTCTGCTCAAATCAGACTTCAGACACATTATCGCACTAAGGTACTGCAACACTCCAAAGGCGCCGTAGGAAGTAATGAACCCCTCCCCCAAAACAACGACCTTAATATGCACGCGGAGAGGGGAGTAACTATAAGAAGGTGGGCGGTTTAGAAAAAAGTCTTCTTTTATTTCTCTACCCAATTATTTGGCTCAGCCGGGATTCGAACCCTGACCTCCCGACTGCTTGTCAGTTATGCTCCAGTAACACCATCACTCAAACTGGTAACTGGCAGTGCGCACACCTGACCGATAATTTTAAAACCGACTATGAGCTCGAACACTGACTAAGCCAAACGATTTTTACTTCACCCTCGGTGTAAATACTCCACCTAAAACGTAGCTATATAATTCGGGGTACCCAATTAGAGACTGTTGAATCCGTGAAATATCTAGGGGTTAGACTCAATAATGATCTATCGTGGAATAAACATATTCGAGAAATAACCGGTCAAGCCAATCGTAAAATGGGTTTTGTTAAAAGAATATTAGGAAAGTGTGATGACAAAGTGAGAGAAATTAGCTACTTTTCCCTCGTTAGACCACATTTGGAATACGCTGCCAGTGTTTGGGACCCTCATTAAAAAGGCTTGATAACAGAGCTAGAACGCGTGCAAAGAAGAGCTGCCAGGCATGTGTAAGGTCGTTACGATAGTATTGTTAGTGTAACTGACTTCTTAGATAAACACGGATGGGAATCTCTGTCGCGCCGTAAATTGAAAAATAGACTAAACCTTAAAAATAAATTCAAGAGCGGAGTCTTTTATAACGAAGTTAACCATATATTACGGACGCCAACATACCATGGAAGATCAGATCATGTAAATAAAATAAGAGAGGTAGACTAAAGAACATACAGATTCAGAATGTCTTTTTTCCACGATCATTAAGAGATTATAACGGCAGCGATAAAACTCATAAATAGATTGCATGAATTGTAGCGTAGCCTACTAACCTATGTAGAGCTTAATGCATGTTTCTTAATTTTATTATTATTTCTAACAGCATATGGTAGTATAACATTAGTATGCGTCACGTATTTTGTACTGTGTGGTGTGCATGTGGGAGTCCAATTGCATGCTGGTGATTGATCACCCCCTGCCAAACACCCTAGAGGTGGCTCGATGATGTAGATGAATATGTAGAATACTATGCACCCGTGCGCATGACTGCGTACAAAGTCACTTCCTTCGTCCAGCATCACGTATGGAGGTGCTCGTCCTATTTCGATCCGGGTTCGATTCCCGAGCAGTCCCTTGCCACCGACCCGCCAGCCCCTTCCCTTCACTTCAAAGGAATCAACCCCTTTCAAGTGCCGCTGCCGTGGCGAAGGGACGAGAGAGTGTGTCTTTTCAGAGACCCATGGAAACCCCCCCCCCCAAATATATCCAACCCTTCCCATCGTCCAAAGCAAATCCCCCCAATCGCTACAGCAACGCTGAAAGAAGCGAAAATGCTTTTTCGAGTGCTGGCGAAGGGGGAATTCGCTTCTTAACCGCCTCCCCTCTTCCCCTACACGCGTGCATTCACACGCGCGTGCTTACCAACTCCCCCCACCCCCTCTCCTACCTTTCTCCTTTCATTCTTGTCCAATTCCGTACTCAAGCAATCAATCAATCAATCAGAGCGAGTCGGTCCCTTACACTGCCGTTTTGCACCACCACTACGTCCAAAATTGAAGGTTTTTCTCATCCTATTCCACCTCCATTGGAAAAACAATTTTTTCTAATTGGGTGGTATTTCTGTTTTGATGGCGTGGAATGCTTACTTATTTTTAAATTTAAATATAATGTTATCATAATTTTTCAATAATGATTTCATAGTACGACTGGTTTCAAACATGTTTAGTATAATCTCCGAGTCCTAAATTAATATAATATGCCTTGAAATCGGTCGTAATTTCAACGCATATGTTACGTAGTGACGTATTAGTGGAAAATTGCCATTAAATTATGATTTATAAAGAACTTCATCGTTAATACTATTTAGGTATTCATGAAATTCGTCGAAATCTTGTTGTGCCCATGCAATAAAATTTTCTCGATGTACAGCAGTTTTCAAAAGTTTCTTCACAAATTGAGCGGCGTCACTTTCGCCACAGTTTGGAAATTGAGTTACGGTATTTAATATAGAACCAGTAGGAGGGAAATTTGAACAACATTCCCATCTCCCGCAATATCGTCATCACTACATCATTAAAGGGTAATATATGCGGCACATTTGCAATCATTAATGCCACAAGAGTTGAGCAGCTCATGCTATAAAATTAATGCACGTCCAGAACTTCAATTTATTTTATCTCGTAAATTGTCCGATTCGTCAAAGTATATTTTCATACAATTAACGCAGTAACCTTAATGAGAGCTAACGAACGTAAAATATATAAAATATCTACCGCTTTGCCACTGCAAATAATGCCATACAAATTTAGTGACACTAAATCATAATTGAGTTGCATGACTTAAGAAAATACGAAACGAGACGCCATAAGAATCACAGAGTGAAATGGCATTGTAGTAAAGCAGCAGATATTTCACTGCCGTGATATGAAGTAGTGGTTCAAATCTATCCGTGGGAATATTTTCCATTCGCACACCCTATCTCCTGCCGAGTGCGGGTACTCGCAGATAGATAAGGAGGCATTAGCTGTTGTTTGTGGCGTCAAGAAGTTCGACCAATATTTTTTTCGGAAGTTCACTTTATGCACAGATCACAGACCCTTATTAAGCATTTTCGGTCCATAAAGGGGATTACCTGTTTTGGCCGCGAGTGGACTTCAGAGATGTGCTAAGTTTTCATCAGGGAATAATTTTGATGTTCAGTACGTTAAATCTGAAAAACATGGCAATGCTGACGCTCTTTCACGTATGCCATTACGTGAAAACCGAGGGAATATTTATTTTAACCACAAAAACTGCAGTATGATATTTTTCTTATTCACTTTAACGCATACACTCCACTGCAGTCGTTATAAATGTGTATAGAGAAAATTCTATTTGTTACCCGCGGAAATCGTCATTTATTTGTAGGTAAATCTCATTTCACGAAGAAAAGAGAGAACATTACAGTCAGAATATCTTACTAGTGTAATTGTTGACAGGATGTGTTGAAGAATAGTGTAATTGTTGACGGGAATTGAAAGTTTTTTTTATAGCTGCATAGAAAATATGACGTGCAGTGGACTTGTGTCTCTAGAGTAAGTGTACACATTTTGTGCATTTAGTGTAGGTACCCCTAAGTGAGTTGATTCCATATAGACGATGAAGTAAAGAGAGAAGCGAAAAGTGAGGTGATTTGTGAGTGTATGAACTTCGACAAATTTATTTATTTCTTCCATACTGGTTTAATAAACTGTATATTTACATTTTGATCAAAGGTATCTGACTGTTGCGACGGGGTAATGATTCATATTTAACGTAGTTGTTCTTTAGGGATACGGCGAACGCGTATTAATTTTCATTCATGTGAACGCTTATCAGTTCTGTTTGATTTTATTACTGATTTTGGTCACTTCATCATGAGCTTTTGGCAGTGTTTACATTCCACGCATTTCGTTGCGCTGTTGTTTTTGATTTGGTTACAGTACGAGTGATAGTGAAATTGGAAGTTTGTTGATGTTACAATGACTGGTTTAGCAATTTGTTTCAGCCTATTTATTTCATTGTCTACATAATGGTAATGTGAAATAACATGAACTGATTTTAAATCGTAAGTGATGAGTGGGAAGTGAAGAATCCTTTCGAACTTCAAGGAGTGCAAACTCTTTTAGTGTGTGCAGAGTGATTGGAAAACTGTTTCGTAATAGTGTTTTAAATTAATTGTGAGCCAAGTTTTTCATTGAATCAGATGATTCGGAATTTACTGATTATAAGTATCATAAAGACAACTCGCGGAATGTAAATTGATATGTTGTGTGTGTTGTAGTGATGTTTATGATATGATCAGCAATAAATAAGTAAAAGAAGTTAGGTTAATTATGCTTTGTTTTTTTATATTAACCATCTCCAGTAAACTATATTCCCTATGCTTCCGCACTTCTACGCTGTCAATATTTTAAAAATTTAAATTTGGCGAGGTAGATTGTTGTGTTTCCTTAACTATAACATTTTAGGAGTTGCAAACATATGTTAGTAATTGCTCGCACGTAGGTATTTGTATCGTAATAAATGTGTATAATTCACACATTTACCTTAAAGTTATTTTCTTTACAATTCATATATGCATTGTAAAATTTTTATAATTTTTCGTTTATACTCCGACATTGAGGTGTATTTCTGCTTTTCGAATATAAATGTGTATAATACTGACGTTGCTAGTTATGTTTTTCTATACTCATTACGCATACACCATTGAAAACAAATATCGGTGGTGGAAAAAATATGCAATATATATCATCAATGAATAGATGGCCGTTTGTACAAGAAGAACTGCATTTCAAAACATACGAATGCTTCGGTAGTACTCATACATCTATCTTTTCTCAATGGTATAGCATAATTTTTGTGTACAGCAATCAAAAAGTATATCTGCAATGCGATTTCGAACCCTCCATTATCAAGTAAAAATTTCGATGCATTTTGCCGATTCAATTTATTTTGTTTGATGGCTTCACGAATTTTCCGAGCCGCGTAGGAGTCGGATACAGTGTTGCCAAGCGTAGCCAAACGGGTTGAACACAAATCGCCACCGAATAGCGGCTGCCAAGCAGGCTAGTAGCATACCAAGTTTGTAGCTCTTATAGTAGCTCACTTAAAAGAATCCATGAATACCATATCTTAGTAGGCGACTTAAAGGTCTTAGTACCCGACTAAGTTGGTCGCCCTACTAGCGTGTTTTGGCGGAAATCTATGAATACGACCGCGTGGTTTTAGAGTTCAACGAGGCGACTGCCCGGGGCGGAAGGGTGAGGAGGCAACTCACTCCAAGCTAAACAAGTTAATCTTGAGAAGCCTGGGTAAGTGGCGTGCCGATCGAGCCAATCGAGTCTCATTTGTTGAAAAACTTCAGAAATCCAAATACAAACAAAACACAATACAGTTGATGCGTAGTTTTCCGCGGCGTTGTCTAGATGACGTCTCCATGCTTCTGGGTTTTACCGCGTGGCTTTTTTGCGACGACAGTTTCTCCGGTATTCCATCCGGCGTCTTCAGGTCGATGTCGGGATTCAATTTTTGGTGACTCATTGAGTGCATTCTTGGCGCCAATTTTTCATGCTGGAGGCTGATTGGTCCACCTCCTTTTTTCTCGTATGACCCTCTTCCACGAATTGTGGAGAGGGTAGGCGTCTTCTCTATTCATGTTTTCAGGTGTCTTGAATATTTCGATAGCCTCCTTTATTAGCCTGGGACAACGTCTATTTTCTTTGCAACAACTGTTGCTTCGTCAAACAGTATCTGGTGTCCGGGTTCACTCCAAGTATGTTCCGCAATGGCGGAGAGATGAAATTGCTTATTTATTGTGGCTCTTCTGTGTTTCTGGATGCGCACTTTCCTACCTACACGTCCATCCTGTGTAGTCTTTCCCACATGAACATGGCACATTATAGATACCTTCTTGAATGTTGTGCGGCAAAACATCTTTTGGACCCGGTAGGACATCTCCAGTCTTGGTGACACAAGTGAATCTTGTTACGGCGTTGTGCTGTCGTGGAAAAAAAATTGGCGCCAAGAATGCACTATATAAGTCACCAAAAATTGAATCCCGGCATCGACCTGATGACACTGTTGGAATACCGGAGAAACTATCGTCGCAAAGAAAATCCACGCGGTGAAACCCAGAAGCATGGAGACATCAAAACACAATACATGTTATAATACTAATACACAAGCACATTAGGGCTGTGGCGCAGCGAGGGGGGGTTTTGGGGGATAAACCCACTCACCCTCAGAGCTCAGAGAAACTCTTTTAAGTTTAATCCATTTTACTTAATTTGAGTACAAGGATTCATTTGAATTTAAGGACAAAATATCCCTCAGAAAGCCATAATACTCACCATTTTGAAACATTTGTATTAAATATTATCTGGGGGAGGGCCCTCACACCTCCCGTTTATCCTGGCGGGTATGCCATACACCCCAGGTCTAGATGCGCCTAAAACCCCACCTAGCCTCAATTCCTAGCTGGGCCCCTGCATGTGGGAGTAGTGTTGAGAACTGCACTCCAGAGGACTCTGGCAGACTGTATATCTGATCCCATGAGCCCTTTTGCTGCCGATGGGATTGGCTTATACTTTCGTTATTAGATCTTCTCCTTCGTTCTCAGCAGCGTTTAACTTTATGAACGCATGATTCATCACCAATGTCAGGGTATACTACTACAAGCGGGTAAGTCATTCCCCAGAGCGAAAATAAGCCCGTTCTGCTCATCCAACGATTTGACGCGTGGTTGGAGAGAGCTACAGCGGGAAATTGAAAATGGAGCCAGGACGAAGAATCGTTGCTTTTTATCTATAATGGGCAGAAAATTCGAAGAATAGGGTAGTTTCCTTCATCAAAGAAAACGAAAGGCATGGATTGCGATTCGTTACCCACCATTAGTGTATTCATAATATACAATTTATTAGGTTTTAGAAATCCTACTTTAGACAAATGCCAATGGTCAATTTTAACCTCATTTGAAAAAGGCCACATTGGCGCTCATGCGAAAATCTAAGAGCGTGAAATGCGTACTCCGGGAGTAATAATCTTTCGATTTAGGCAATAAAAAATATAGTAGGGAACCACCCTATTATTCGACATTAAAACGCCACAACTGCCTTAGAGAGCTATGGATGGCGAGCGAGTTAAAGTCTTAAAAAAAAACTGAAGCAGTAGCTAAAAGATCGTTGAACGTCGGAATTGCTCTTGAATTTCTCGACCGGAGGATAACTCGACTGCTTCATCGAATTCGCGACCGCAGCTTCCCGATCCAGAGTGCGGACCTTTCGGCCATTCCTACGTCAAGAACGTGGAAAGGGAAATTCACAGGCAGAAGACGGATTATGGCAGGGGCTGGGCTCCAATCTCCAATCCGAAACTTTGTATAATCCTCAGAATATTCTCAGGAGGGATTTTTTTCATATTTTAGTACCAGTTAACCCATATATAACCCAATGTTGCTTCTAAGCATCATCAAATATTCAGGAAATATCTAAACTACTCATTATTTCGTGGTGTTCATTGTAATGACTAGTAATTTAGCTACCACGATATATGTGACTGAGTGCAAAACTGTCAAGTTTTCAAAATGAAAAATCTTGATATTTGAATTCTGCCAGAAGTAGCTGCTCTGGGTTAGAAAGGGTTAAATTGAGAGGCAAATGTATTTATTACGCACTCCGGAAATGGCGTTAGTTACGGAGGAGTGAATGCGTGACGAAAATAGTCGCAATGAATGCGCAGAGCGGTCGAGAGTGCTTCGAGAGATAGAGATGCTTCGTCCTGGCGTTAAGTTACGACTGGAGGCGATGATCAGGGGAGGAGGGGGAGAGGAGGAGAGGGGAGGGGAGGGGCGAGTGGGTTAGGCGCTTTCCCGGTAATTAATTATCGCATTCGGCGAAATGGCGCCCGACACATGATGAATTCGGGATGGGGGTGAGGAGTTGCGTGTGATTGGTGAATTTACGCCCGAGCACGTAGGCATCGCGGCGCGGCGTGCACATAGGGGGGGGGGGGGGGGAGGAAAGTGCAGACACATAGGAAGGAAGGAGAGCGTCGGCCCACTGCGGTGAGGAGACATGGTGTCAGCGATGGGTCGGTCTTCGAGAGCGACCGAGGGATCGATTGATATCGTTCCGACAACGACACAATCCTTCATATGCCACGTTCACATTACGATCGTCCGAGCGATCGTCCTAACGATAGTTGGCCGAACTAGCAATAAGAATTCATGTCCTGACAATAGTTAACGTAGTTCCGTTCCTTGAATTTATATGAATATCTTCGCCCTGACCATGAAAATTGTTCAAGTCCGCAACGATGGCGGTGCAAAAATTAATCCGTCATTTGATGAAATCTGAAGACCAGATAACTAAAGTGATATAAAACCAAAGAAAGTGATATAAAGACTAGTTTGAAGCGGAAAACAGGCTCTAAGTATTGACGCAGTGAGAGGGCGACATATTGCCAGACTAATAACATTTCTTCGATTCACACGCCGTAGGGTGTTTCACAAAGGAAGGAAAGGGCACGGCTGAAATCAGAAACGGAGGGACAAGATAAACAGGAGCCGGGACGAAAATCCCTCCCAACTCCCCTCCGACCCCACACATCCAAGAAGGGACGAAAATTACCTTCAATTAAACCCCCCCCACCCCCCTCCCCCCGCATTTAGTTCCGACCGACCGCCCTAGATGGCCGCGTCGGCGCTCGCCTCCTGGCGGATGGACGCCACACCATCCTCGAGTCGCTCCCCACCATATAGACTCCGACATGTCCTGAACAGATCATCCCATTTTCGATTTCCATTAATTTCAAATTAGTACGCTTGTGTATGTGCTTCATACTATGAACATTTCCTAATTTATGATGAGTACAGTATACGACTATATCGTAATTTATCGATCTATAATGATGGGTTAGGAAGAGTTTTAAACCATTTCATACAACACATAGGTCAGACCTCCAAAAAGAAACACGTCCATAGAAGTGTACCTTTCATTTACCATTTGTCTAGTTATAGCATCCCTAGGACATGATAATGCTTTAAATGAAAAAAGTGGTCAGCAAAATAAACCGTAGGTATGTAAAACATTGTTTATGCCCTTCGAACTCAAATATTAGAATACCGTAGGAAGCGAAGACACTTTTCATTGCTTTTCGTAATTTCCTAATACTTGTCGCTTAAATATTATAAATAAAATTGAATTGGCACATAAACTAAGGCGCGAGACAAGATACAAACGTGGAACTCTCCCGTTGGGAAGTGATCGACACGAAGGTATTGCTGCGCTCTGCACATTTCGGAGGCCCTCCACCGAAGCGAGTTGCATCACGGGATACGCGTTCGCAGACTCTCTCTCTCTCTCTCCCCCGCGCTTGGCCCATTATTCAGACGTCACACAGTGAGGAGGGGGCAGTGTCTATCGTACCATTTCTGCCTCGTGCGAATGGCCGACATGCGAAAGACGAATAGAGCGGGAAGGGGATGGATTTCTCGCGGGCGCATGCTCGCTCTCTTCCTGCGGAGAGGGAAGCCGACCGACCGGCCGCCATCACCCTACTCACTCTATCGAAAGAGAGTTTCGGCGGAACTATCCCGGACGTGGCCGCTGACGTTTCGAAGCCGTACCTAATCACTTTTCCAGGGTCGTTACTTATTTAAATATGATGCTGATTGAACATTAAATGCCCATCCTCCTCCACCGCTTCACAAGGTATAAGACGGGGCCGAGTGTTGCTAAGGGAGGGGGAGCCTTTTCGTGATTGTTTTCCCCCTCCCCTTCCACACTCGCAGTCTCCCTTAAGGCCGCTATACACGGGGAATGATCATGCGAATGATCATGCAGAATGAAATCATTCGCCTCGTGCAACTGAGAAATTCGCGAATGAACCTTCATGCGCGTGATCATTCAGTGGAAATCAGAACATGTTCTATTTTGCTCGCATGACCCCGTGAACGTTGGCATGATATTTCTGTATTCGCATGATAATTCCCCGTGTATTCTGTATGGCGGCCTTTTTAGGGATCGTGGTTTCCATTCCCGAGGGATTTCCGTTGCGCTTCTACGCTGCGCTAGAATTTTCAAATTTCCAAGATTTAATCATTGATGCCTGTTTTCAATTTTTTTAAAATAGAACTTTTGTACAGCTAATGTTAAAATGAACAATAAGTAACCGAATAAGTTCAACAGATTCAGGCTTCAATTGGTGGAAGTTAGACACATTTAAATAAATAAAAGATCGTAACACATTTTATTGTTACGACTAGAGTCCTCCTTCCAACGTGGGTTCCCTGCATCCCGTAGTTGTATCTTTCCCCACTGTCTCCACTCTGTATTCCTGTTCCCACCCCATTCTTCAAAGATGTCAAATCCTCCCCAACCCCCTTCCCCATGGGTATAAAGGTGATTTTCAAATGTTTTGCAGTGTCTTGTACCAGATGATGGCTCAGTGAGCCCAAACGCGTTGTACGCATTAAAAATTCTTGTGGAAAAGTGCTACGATCTTTTATTTATTTAAATGTGTATAACTTCCACCAATTGAAGCCTGAATCTGTTGAACTTATTCGTTACTTATTGTTCATTTTAACATTAGTTGTACAAAAGTTCTCTTTCAAAAAAATTGAAAACAGGCATCAATGATTAAATCTTCGAAATTTGAAAATTCTAGCGCAGCGTAGAAGCGCAATGGAAATCCTTCGGGAATGGAAACCACGATCCCTAAAAAGGCCGCCATACAGAATACACGGGGAATTATCATGCGAATGAACATGCAGAAATATCATGCCAACATTCACGGGGTCATGCGAGCAAAATAGAACATTTTCTGATTTCCACTGGATGATCATGCGCGACACGGTTCATTCGCGAATTTCTCAGTCACACGAGGCGAATGATTTCATTCGCATGATCATTCACCGTCTATAGCGACCTTAAGGGAGACTGCGAGTGTGGAAGGGGAGGGGGAAAACAATAGTGAAAAGGCTCCCCCTCCCCTACCAACACTCGGCCCCGCCTTATACCTTGTGAAGCGGTGGAGTAGGATGGGCATTTAATGTTCAATCATCATGGCGCCTTCGCTAAAATCGCATTTCCACGCGCTCGCGCGCTCCGCGGAATACGTATTCCAAGACCGCCTTGGTTTTCGAAAATAAACATGTTCACGGCTTAATATTTTCGCGTTTTTTTACATGATTGCTAACAATTGGGAGGTTACTTACGAATTTCCACGTTTTTGGAAGGCTTTCGTTCACACCTTACCACCACATTCGAAAACAGCCAAGGAGGATCGAGATGGTGACAATGTGGTTTCGCGATAATCAACGCAACAATCGCCTTTTGCATCGCTCCCGCTCCAAGTGGTAAGCGATCGAATCTTTTGTGTGATCGACTGATGAGCGATATCACTTCGAGCGCCCATCGAAGTCGATGATTCGCAATCGACTTTCAACCTGTCATTCGCGATTGAAAAGGGTGGTTGGTCCCTCACGATGGCTGCCCTTTCGCGACCAAAGTCAGCGCCAGTCGTTCTTGATCGAGCAAAGGTTTCCAACCATTAAAAACCTTTAACGGTCGCCAGCTAAATAGAATATTCTGGTTAACATGTTTTGGGCAATGGGTAACTAATAATAAGGAACAAAGAAAACCAAGACCTAGAGTACAGCAGAGGAGAAGAAGTCAAGACTAACATTAAATTAGGGAAACAAAAACTGGTAGAGGTGGATGAATTCTGTTATTAGGGAATCAGGATAACTAGCAATGGGAGAAGCAAGAAAGAAATCATCAGCAGAATAGCCCAAGTGAAGAGAGCATTCCACCAAAAGAGAGGCCTGCTTACAGCGGGAACTTTAAACACATAAGTACGGAAACAATATATAAGAACCTACATTTGGAGTATGCTCCTATATGGAAGTGAGGTATGAACAACGACAGCATCAGAGAAAGCAAGGGTAAAGGCCTTCGAAATGTGGTGCTACAGAAGAATGATGAAAAGCAATTGGATCGACATAGTTAGAAACGAGGAAGTCCTAAGAAAAGTAGGAGAGGAGGGAAGCCTCATGAAAACCTTATTAAGAAGACGGAATAAAATTATTGGCCACATCTTGAGACGTGATGACCTGATGAAGACAATCGTCGAGGGACAAGTGGAAGGCAAGATCCAAAATAGGCACAGCTATCTAATGACTAAATACTTTTAGAGTGTGCAGTTTCTCATATCTGTAATAACAAAAGAAATATGTTATAGGTATCTAAGTTACTGTAATAATATAAATGTTGTTGATTGATTAGTTATAGGTGTCGTGAAGGTGTTGTAATACTTAATAAGAAAATAAAATAATTAGAACAGGATAAACTACAACAAATGCATTATCATCAGTGGTACTATCAGGGTTATTCATTCGCAATGGACGTCATCTATCACTCTACTGACGAACTATCAGCAAATTGCCGGATTCCCTATAATCCAAATTGAGTGAAGTTGTTCCATAGCTGCCTCGATGCCATTTTCGAAGCTTACTTGCGCACATACAAATTATATCCGCGTTAGTTCTAGTCCCGTGATTTCTTTTTTCCCGGTTTCAGTTTATATAAGGCGAAATAAAATTACGAAACAAGTCACTACTACCCTGACAATGAGCGTTACTAAGATTTGAGCGATTTCAAAATTGCCGAAACACAGTTCGCTAATTTAGGCGCCTGCCTGACCACGCTCTCTGCTGACGTTAACTTTTGTGAGCGATTCCTTTCTTCTTAGAAACATTCTCCCTGAATGAGCGAATGGACCATAATACTTATGACGCCAAAATATACTGAAAAGTGCGCGGCAGCCATCGTGATTTCTTATTTTAAACTTACGAGTGAATGACTGAATGCAGAAGAAGGGACCGTGCTGGGAAAATATCTCGAGCTATCACTTAGATATGTTTTCGAGTGACACGTAGACGTTCATCTTGGAACATCGATATGTTTCTAGATCCGACAGGAAGTATAAAATAAGAGGTGTAGTCTACCGAGCGGATTAGTATAGGAAATTAATTTTTTCTCTGAAAAATTTATAAGACTATAATAAATGCTCGTTGGGACTCAGTAGTGACATCACTGCAACGCGAACTTGATTTTCTTTTCTTTGCTAACGGCTGGTGTCCCACTAAAAGCCACACTACTAATGTGGCGGCTTTCCCCATCCACGCACAGTGCCCTGCGCGTGGGTGGGGAAACGGAGAGAGGGGATTAAACGGACTCCCTCACCCTCCACTGGCATCCTCAGCATCCACAGTGCCTCATTCCCTTCATTTCCCTCACTGCACACGCACTGCCTTCGCTTCCTTCTTCCTTGCTTCGACCCTTTGAGTGTCCGTTGGCCCTCACCCTTCCTGCGCGCGCCACTGTACACCCTGCAGACCCAGCCCACATCAGTCACACGAACTCGAACTGCACCCGTGCGACACACTAAAATTCTCAGAAATCTGAAAGTGCAGAGCTTTCTCTAAAATCATTCCTCGAGCCACTACCCTATACGTTTTTCCCGGTGAATAATATTCCGGATTTCCTCTCAGGCTCCACACCCGATTATTGTCCTCATTTCCGCCGACGCACAGTGGGCTAGAATCGAATAAAGCTGGCCAAAACCTCAAAAACGATTTTTTTGAGCTAGGAAGTTGAAACTTCGCATGCATATTCTCAAATAGATTGTGCATAACTTTAGATAATATTTCTTTCCTGTGTTTTTACGTAAACAATATATGAGAGGTCAAATTTGAACAAATTTAGCAAAAAACGACCACCCTCGATTTTTTCTGAAAATTGCCAACTTTATCCTCGTGCAGTGGATTCAAGAATAGTTTTATTGGCAAAACTGTTATACTATCTTAATTGATACTTTATTTTCTTCCATTCGAAAGGTTTTTAAAGATTTTGTTTTATCAATAATCATAGATATATAACTAAATGTCGGAGCCTGTTTTCAGCCCTTTTGTTTACATAAACGTAGAGAAAAAGTTTATATTACCACGGACTTCCGCCAAGTAACTGATTCCACGTCGTTCTATGAAGGTTATAAATTGTGGATCTAAAGTAAAACCATGCATCAACTCGCAACCCCTAATTTTAAATCGTTTTTTCGAGCGTGCGGTCGACTCCGGTTCTGGCCCGCGGCGGCGGAGAGTACGGCCACGGCGAGTAGACTTGTAGGTGAGGGGGGGAGAAATTCGCGGCGAAGCGGGGTTGCGCCGCTACCCCGGCCACCGTGGCGTGGCAATCGCGTGACGTCAGGATAACAGCCAATCGGCAACGACTAGCAGACAACAGCAAACCGTTTGTAATCGTTTGAATCTAAACTGATTGCCTTCGTCTCACCGTTGTCATGCCTTTGGATACGGCGCGCGGAAAACTCCTGATAACCCTATCAAATTGCATTCATTTCCTCGGAATGAACGTCTGTAAGTACAAAGTGAAAGAATCTTGTAGTATAAGTTGGCCATTAATGCACTGTACGATATGTCACATAAAAACAATCTGTTTTTATGTGACATATCGTACTTAGCGTATAATATTCTTATGTTCTTGGAGTATCTGTGGATTTTTTTCATTAGTGTCATGCTATATATGTGCTGTAAATGGTGTTATGACGGGGTAAATGCAAGTGCAAAGGGTGGGGACTTAAGTACTATTAGGGCATTATTTTCTTCCATGCGAGAGACAGTCATTCACTATAAGATAATTTTCCACGGGAGTACCCTTATATTAGGGAAGCTGGCGTGATGAGTAATCCCTTTGAAGATCGTCCTTTCTACTCCTCCAACACTTTGGCAAAGATATCCTATCTTTATTTCAGATTTGCGGGTGAAAAAATGTTCACCATCGATGACCCTCCACATCTCCTGAAGTGCCCACGAAACATGTTCATGGAATATGACAATAAAGAAGAGGTATAAACATTAGCAAATACTTCAAAATTGTCAGTATTATGTAAATAACCATAATTAATTATAAATTTTGTTGTAGATGACAGTTGGTGGTGTAGCTATTACAAGGGTTGGAAAATAGACCCACAATGAGGAGACTAAAGAATCTGAGTGGAAGACACTGGGAATATCGTTCACTTCCCCAAGATATCCACCTCTACTCTTAATCCTAGGTGAAGAGAGAAAATGAAAGGGAGCCTTGCCGCCCATGCATTCTGTCGATTACTGTCTTCTCCATTTGGACATTTTTGTTCGGTTAGGTGAGTATGATTTCATGCAGATTTGAGAAACTGTAAATAGATAAATTTAGTAAGGGAGACATCCATGTTATTTTTACTGTCTATTGCAGGGTGGATTGATTAAGGTGTGAGTGTGACTGCAGAAATCGTTCAATTCATAAAGCAGTTTTGCAGCTTTAATGGAAGTGCCCAACAGAAGAACTCGAATGGAAATCTTGTGGCCTCTTGCATGATAAATGTCAGCATCTGGAATTTTAGGAAGAAGGTATTGAAAAAGTTTATATATTTGTGATTCGCCAATTCTGTGCAGTCTCTATAGTGGGTATTTCTATATTATGTTGTATATTTTATTTATCAAATTGCATTTCTCTAACAATTTGCATTTCTCTGACCAAGCATTAGCCTGTACCTCTCCTGATGTTTTCACAAAGTTGTATGGTATGGTTTTTTGGAAAGTATCTTTCCCTGTTACTCATTTAGTCTGTTTAATTACTCATGCACCAAGATTCAATAGAACACATCAGTCAGATTACACAACATAGCCAACATTCTTAGCACACCTTACAAAATTATTCGGTACATATAATGGCCTGACTTATTTCAACAATCAACGATGGGAATACCATTCAAGATATGTATAAACATACTGTTTCCTGTGTAAGATGAAGGAGATATTATTTCTTTGTATCTTATGAGATATTCTTTTCTCTGTCTTTTAGGGAAGTGTAATGAAACTTTGTCTTAAGGCCTCACCCTTAGTGAGCAAGATATGAGAAATATTAGTGAAAACAGTAGTTACAGTTTTTGCTACCAACTTTAATAAAATAACCATTACTTAAAGACAACGAGTACCAAAGCCTCTAATTTTTGCATGGCAGTGGTAATACAGCCAACTTTTTGAACAGAGGACAGTAAAGGGCATCATGTTTTTTAAAAATTCATAGCCTAAATGCCTCTTTTTTTTTGATCTATAAAAATGGCCATTGTCTGAGACGAGGAACTCCAATGTATTCAATGAGATAGGTAGAGAAAGTATGACTCACTTTTTGCATTTTTCTTTCAATTCTCCAAAATTATTGTTGCTGTGAGAACAATATTGGTGTCAACAGCATAGGGAATGGATTGGAACCATTTATTTGTAGAAAACTATTTATATGATCATTTATGTCTGAAAGTGATAGGATAGGCACAGGGAAGGAGCTTAATGGAACTCCTTGCTTCAGGCCTGTACCCAGGCAAATGAAGGTTACACCATTTCCTGAGGTAATGACAAATTGAATATGGTCCGACAAGTAGGTTTCAATCAAAATTAGCTATGACACAAAAACCATCAAGTCAAGTTTATTGAGTATCAATTGGTGGTCCACAGTGTTAAAAACTTTTGAGAAATCAAAAAATATTGTAGCAACTTCCATTTTATTATCTAGTGCATTGATAATCTGGTTTTCTAAGTGATGGATTTCAGAAGATGAGATTACTGTTTCCTGCCCTTGGTATTTATGGTTAGGAAGTAAATATCTATGTCCTTATTGATGTTGGGGGAATATGAATTATTTAATCAGTATAACTGCATTTATCAAGGGAGATATTATCGTGGGAAGAAACGGATTGCTAGACAAGTGAATCTCATCTATTTGTCAGCATAAATGTGAAAATTATAACTTCATATCTCAAATGAAACTTGCCTAAAGGAGGTAGTAAAGAAATGCTGCCTTCGATTTTTGGTAACCAAAACGGTTGTTCCATAAGAAATGCACAAGGATAAATGTTTTACCACCCTAAACACTTAAGGTCACTCAAAAAAATTTTTCAAACAAAGGAGTGGATACTGCTTTGGCAAATCTGGACAGCTTTTAATGGAAATTTTGAAGCATGTAGTAGGGCATTTGCAATTTTCTGACATTTTCCGACCTTGAGTTTTACATGATTTCAATGTGGATTGTATGCCCCTAAAATTGATTAATTTGGAAATTCCTAGTAAGTTTACATGGAGACTACTGTTCATTATTCCAGACTTAGGATTCTTTTGAATGCAAAAGTGTATTTTTTCCATCCTTTGAAATAAATAAATAAATATTTAAGGCTGGGTAAATTAATCAAATTTCAAAGTAAGACAGAGAGTTGGGTTTTTCTGTAATCAGAAAATCTTTCCCGTTCCCACCTCATTGTTTTGTTTGCTTTTATTTAATAGTTCAGTCAGACTGTTGAAAAGTTACTGCAGTCAAAATTTTTAAATACACGAGTGTTCCTACTGCTAATTTGCTTTGAGTTGTATTCTCACGTGTAAAGATTTTTTAGATTAATTCATTTAGTCATTCATTTTACATAACAAATGAGGACCATAGAAGCCTAGGGGGACTAGTGCAATTTTTTTACATAATAGCTGATAATTCTTGGTAATTAATTGCACTTATCTTTCTTGGTTTCTAAGATCCTCAATTATTCAGTAAAACCTCTTTACATCGCAATGAAGGGGACCAAAATTTGGGCAATTTGATGTTTGGAGGTAGTTAGGCTGTCTCGGGAGTATCTCCTTGGTATGATAAGTATTTTATGAGATAAAGAGGTTCACTACAAAGAGGTTTGATCTCTGCATTTCTCCAGGGTTTTCTTCCGCGTCAGATTGTTGGTTGACAACAGTTTCAACAATCTGACGCGGAAGAAAACCCTGGAGAAATGCAGAGATCAAACCATCGCCACGGAAACCTACGCTCTAACATTACAGAGAGGTTTGCCTATAAATTTACATGTAAAACTGACCGCAGGGGTGGTATGAAGTGTGGAGGTTTATGATGTAAAGAGGTTCACTGCATAGAGGTTTTACTGCATATGTACATAATCCTAACAGCAAAACACATTTGAATTTTTAAGGGAGTCTTAAATCATGTGACATTATTGACAATGGTAAGATATTTTCATAATAATATGTTTTGTACCTTGGCTTTACTTCAACTTCAAAAGTCACCTCAATTCATGTGATATGTAATAACATCCCTTTCACTACAGTAATTTCTCCTGTGTTTAGAAATTTTGATTTGATTACTAATTTTGTGCAATATGGATTAAAAACTGGAATGAGATACCATGGATTAGTAGTGGTTTTCTGTTCATCGTACTCTACACTGTACAGTGCAGTATAATCTCCTAAGTTTGATATATGATAAGTACATTTGAGAGATTCAGCCATAATAGTGTGTGTGGAAACCAAATTGGAAATAGGAAAGATTCACTTTGTTACTTTTCATTGATACGAATGCACTTTGAGATATGAATGGATAACTGCAGCTGAAAATTTTTCCAACCGGTTACAGTAGGCTATATGCTTTTTGAAACATCCTACTATGTTTGGTAGGTAGGCAACTAAAAATCGTCAGTAACAATCCCGATTTGGTTGACAACCGAACATCATCTGTAGCCGACCGGGTTCAGTAGGCTACCGAGAATCATCTGCCTGAGTGAATTCTTCCCATTTCCAATTTGATTTCCACCCTTACCAAAATGTCTGAAGCCTTCTCATTTAAACTCAACTGATTTGGGCGTTACTTAGTAGAATGATGAAATATTCATGGTGAAACAAAAACAAAGTACTGTTCCAAAAACTTTTTATTTGGTATCAACTATCTTGTATGATGTTGGGCACGATATGGTGGAAGTTTTAATATTAGTAAAATAAGACATTGCAATATTTCCACTGACTTTTATTATGACACTAACATTTCGTCATTACAAACAACATTATCAGGTGTTGCTTGGCCATACTTGATAACGTTGTTTGTAACGACGGAACACGTAGTGTCATAATAAAACTCAGTGGAAATATTGCAATGTCTTATTTTACTAATGCTATCAACTAGTTTCAACATCATTACCAAGACAATTTGTCTTGATAGCATATAAAAAGTTTGTGAAACAGTATTTGGTTTTCGTTTCAACTTCTAATTTAATTATATTGCATCAAACGTAGGACATTATACTGTAGTACACATTACGGTATATAGCCTGATATTTACAATAAAATTTTGTACATTAATTGTTATGATGGAAGCTTATTTGTTAATATAATGACTACATTTTCAATGTATAAATATTATTTTAATGTGTGTTGGTTGTAACCCATGTTTATTGATTTGAGCTTTCCTAACTTTTTACAATGTTAGTTTAGACTGGTAGAACGTACGAGTGGTACATAGGAGTTTCGTTCCAATTAATTCTTACAAACTAATCCTTATCCGCTTTACGTGTGAATTTTGTGGCCTCCTGTCCTGCTTGTTAAAGAATAATTTCTGTTGTAATAACGATTTTTCATGTACAGACACCAGCTCAAAATAAAGGCTTTTGAAGCGTAATCGGATTTTTTACTTATTTGAAGCAGTAATACCCCTATCCTTATAAGATCCCTACAAAATCCTGTCCCTAAATTCGCGCTGGTTAAAGGGAATAAGAAAAAATAATAAGTAATACGTAAATACAGCAATATATGCAGACGACATTGGCAGTCAATTCCGATTGGCTGTTATCCTGACGTCACGCGATTGCCACGCCACGGTGGCCGGGGTAGCGGCGCAACCCCGCTTCGCCGCGAATTTCTCCCCCCCTCACCTACAAGTCTACTCGCCGTGGTACGGCGACGCGGCAAGCGCGTGGATACAATATGGTCTTATTTACTTTTATATGTGGATAATAGATATAAAAGTGATATAAAATAATCACCAGAAAGTAAAATTAATAAATATTGCTACGAATGACTCTTATTATGCAATCGCTGGGCACTGCAAGAGGTGCACTGAAAGGTTTCTTTCTTTGAGTGCATTCCATACACTACCACGGAGAATGGACTTAATTGTTCGCTTAAAGTAGGGAAACGGAATCTTTTATTAACAAACAAACTATTTCTAGGCAAGAGCCCTCGATGATCCATGGCCTCCACTTCCTAACCTCCCATAGATATTTAAAGGTCTACCGACAAGGTACATATGAGTGGCTTTTTGCTGATATTTTAGCGGGTATATTCTCTTTTTCTCTTGTAATTCACTTTCATATTTAGTTTTGCTTTTGGTGCGATGTAGAACGGTTATTTTTGCTGTGTTTCTTCTGCTTTTCTAAAAAACCGAATGCTTCGATTATTCGCTATGTTGGTTAGTTTCATATATCCAACTATAAAAGCATCTTTTTAGCGGAAGTAATGTTGATATTCCATTTTGACTGCATTGCAAATAATGTTTTTTATGTTGCGACGTTTCGCAAAACGATTTGCTTCCCATTTTCAAGGCGTGTTTATTTCACTGCGCCACAGATTTCAAATTCAAATCTGACACTGTCAGACAAACACGCCTTGGATATTGGAAGCAAGCCCTTATCCGAAACGACGGCGGAAATGAGCCCAAAAAGAATTGCTAAAGACTATATATCCACTGCTCATATTCGTCCAATCGCTGGCGAGGAGGTTCTGGAGGACTATCGAACATTTATATTATCACAAAAAAATATTATGACAAAAAATAACAAAGCAATCGCAGTGTCCCGTTTCAACGCCTCAGCGTCATAATCACCGCCCCTTGTGTGAGAAAAGTGATTTCTTCATTCAAAATAGGCCATCAATACAGTCCGTAAATCTGGGAAGGAATGTGGTGGGAGTTTCTTACGCGGAGTTTAAGGTCATTCATTCAAAAGGGAAAATTTTGTTGATGTAGGCTTCAAAAAGGAATGTGGGAGTTCACGGCGGGCAACAAGCGTAATGAGAAATGAAAGGGATGAGCATTTAGTGACTCACGTTTCAAGACATAGGATACGTGAAGGACGTTGCCACTAATTTTAATTTTAAACCCATGCCTTCTTCTTACTTGGGACAATCTCCAACATGTATAACAGAATGGAGTAATTTTCCCACGTCAGCCTTCATAAATATGACGTCGAAGCGTTGAAACGGGAATAAATGTGACTTAGGTTGCAGGCAGTGCGATTTTTTATTTATCAGTGGAACTACGTTTTCCGCCATATGTCACTTGATATCGATGACTGGACCAATGTGACAAGTTTGCTGGTCAGGCGGGACATGACGACGCGGAGAGAACGTTGACCACTGATCTCACTGAGTCTCCGAGGCAAAAGCTGTTGATTGGCCGTGTAATGCGCACGGTGGCTGAGCACTCGATTGTTTACTCGATTATAGATAACAGCGCGAGGATAGCGGCTGCATTGAAGGATCTGCCCACTGACTTCGACGCACAAAATAAACAGAGTCATCAATTGACGAAACATTTTTGTCCGGATACATTATGTCTGCTGCAATGAAGTTATATCTTGAATGTTCATGGTATGGTATTTGGAGAAGGCGACCGACATTTGGGTCATCTGCTAAATGAGGGAAGGGTATGGAAGGAAGGGTGGAGAGAAACCCGGCGTCGGCATTTGCCTGCTCTTAACGAAAGACACCAAGGGGACCACGGCTTAATGTCCCATCCGACGGACGGAGTGTTGCGCTTGAAATGTCCTCCACACAACATTCAAGCAGGGATCGGGCAGTCTCTGAAAATTCTCTGCCGCTGCCGGGATTTGAACCCGGGCCCACGGGGTGGGAAGCCAACACTCTAGCCACTACACCAACCCAATCCCCTTGAATGTTCATTGTGGCACAAATTGCATAACACGCAAGATACTTAATGCCACCCTGTGAGGAGTTGCCGCTTCTTTCGTGCATGCAAATTCATCAAGTTCTGCGAAGATAAACAATAAAAATACATCCAATACCAATGGTTAACTTTGCTCCGAGCTTCACGATAAACCTACAAGCCCCGAGGATGGAAATATAAATTCCGACAGGTTGACGAGGTACTAATATACCTACTCTTTCAACGACCAAACCTTAAAATGGATTATAAAAATAGCCATGCATTACTTAACTTATCGTTGAGGTGCCTTCTAGGCTAGACGTGTCCAAAGATCTTTTCCCAATCATTATGGAGGAGGATCTTTCTATCATGCAGTTATCTTATCTATTACTGCCCTGCGATCATTTCGAAATTTATTTTAATCTTGTAGTTGCAGTAATGCGCCACAGATTATTATTATCTTAAGCTTCTTCTAGACGCCGAAGTTGACTGCTGGAGCTCTCGACATTCAGTACGAGTCTATTTAGCACGTAGTCGATACTTATTCGATGTATAGCGAAATTGGAGCAGTTCGAGTTTGAAATCGATAGGAATCGATTGCTATGGACATATCGCATCCAGCAAATGCCGACTTAACTATTTAGGCAAAGGATATCTTTACAGCGTGCTTTTGACTATTCATTACTTAAGAGGGATCATGAGTAGGCCCAAATTTTATGTAGTTTTCACCCTAATGGGGGGGAAGGAAAACATTTTTCTATCGCCAGCCTCATTTCTTTTGTTTTTTACACTATTAACACTATTAAGCGCATAGATACACCAGGGACACTTCCGTGTTAATAACAGTAGCGATGCAAGGCTTTTGTTCTACTACTATTGCATTCAACTCCTGCACGTAAACCTAGGATATGTTAAAACTAGCCCATGAAAGGTACAGGGAAATCTTTCTTTGGTCGTTGAAAGACATTTTGTGACTATCGATGACATGGCCACTCCCAACCTCCATCAGGTAGCTAGCCTTCTCTCTCACAATACCTACCCCTCATCGTTTTCCACTTACCTCCCATTCTTACTCGCAAACTATGTCGTGGTTAATTCATCAAGACGTGCCTTTATCCTTTCAATCATCAGCACATATCTCAATTCCCCAAATTTGCTGTCATTGCTCCAGTTTAAATTAGGGATGGTCCGATCGGATACCTCGGATCCAAATATCCGCGGATATTGCCCTTCATCGGATACATCGGATCCAATGTCGTGGAAGACATCGGATCTGGATCCGAAATTTTAAATAATAGCTTCAGTGAATGCAACGCCTCATAAGGGTGGAAAGAGTTCCGATTCTCTCTTCGAAAGCGCTGTCGCATGCGATTCTTGCCTACTCATGAACCGTTTTGTTTGACAGCTCTCGCAGAGGTTGCGTAGGAGAATTTCAGCCGTTGAAAATAAAAAAGGCAAAATACGACTGGCATATAGAGTGACTCTGCCCAAGAGATTGAAAAATCATCGGGGGAATCTCAGCGTTAGGAATTTGAAAATGCATTTGGATCCGAATACACCCGATCCGAAAGATCCAGCTCCGAAAATCAAGGATCCAATCCGAATCCGGATCCGAAAAAAATCCTGGATCCGTCCATCCCTAGTTTAAATATTAAAATATTATACCTGAGAAAATAATGAAGATGACGTATCGATGAGATAATAATTATGACATATAATGATTTAGGTGAAATTATTGATTGGGATTGGGGGAAATGTTTACGAAGGAGTTCTACACATACTCTGCACATTTCAAGACGATGGCATAAGTAGGTATGAAGCGGGAAGTAATCCGTGAGCGGTGTAGCTGGAGACGAGCGTCCCCTCCGCCGAGAGAAGATCAACCTGACAGATCCTCCCTGAGCATGGCTCAGTTCACTCATGGGGATGAATCTATAAGTGACGAAGTGACGAGTCCACTCATTGCAGCCCGCTCGCGGATTACAATAGGGTGGTTTCCTATTATTTTTTTAATTGCCCAATTCGAAATATTATTACTCCTGGAGTACGTATTTCACGCTTTTGGATTTTTAAATGACGATATCTATTTTTCGCGATTAAAGGAAAAGTGAAAATTTTCAAGCGCGCGAAAACGCGACGGCTAAGTTGGAATGCTGGGAACACTCCGTGTGACGTCGTTATGGTTCCCGCTGTTGCCGTGTGAGGTGACCTAGGGGCGAGGATGTGTGCGCCGCTGCGATGCTGGCTGCTGGCAGGTAGCAGAGTAACCTGCTAGAAGGTAGTGCTTGGCTTAAATAAGGATTATTAATGCCTTATCAAACGAAGAAAACTTTCCGACCTTAGGCAGTTTTCAAAGGTGATTATTAAGAGATGTTGCCCTGAGCTCTGTGCTTCATGCATGCAATGGTAATCTCAGACGATGTAAAACTCCTATCTACTCGTATAGTAACTAGGTCCCTGTGATGTCACGTGGAGTGGCATCGCATGGTCACCAATCTGGCCTTTTTCGAATGCAGTTAAAATTGACCATTGCCATTCGTCTAAACCGGTATTTCTAAAACCACATAATTTGTATATTATGAGTACACTAATGGTGGGTAAGGAATCGCAACCAATGCATTTCGTTTTCTTTGATGAAGGAAACTACCCTATTGGTGCAGCTGGGAGGGTGCCGCAAGGCTCTGTGCCTCTCCACTTCGAGGTCCTGCAGGGCTGCCACACGAGCGGACTTTCACCGGCCGGCCAATCGGCGTGTGATCAATTCATCACGAGAGCTGAGTTTTCGCGCGAAAGTTGGAGGCATAATTATTAGCACTGACATTAATGGCGGTGCTGGCATTTATAGTGGGAGTGGTTGGCGTGGTGGGAGGCGGCCTTTCACCGCCAGTGTGGCAACTCACCCCCACACGGGCTCGCGAGTTCTCCCTTTGTGCTGACCCATTTTCATTGGATGATTAATTCGAGGGATTCGCAGAGCGGCAACGGAAAAATTTCATATTTGAGATCCCGACGTATATTGACTGAAGTCTATTGAATGTACCTGGGAAATTTCAAGACGATATTTTAAGGCCCAAAACAATTATATGATACCTATTTGGAAAGGAAAGGCACAAGACCACCGATGAAGTTGGGAGTGATAAATCTTATACACAGCTTCCTGTAACCCATCCTCCACAACCAGAACACTATTTCTTCTAAACTTTCTGAACACATCAAATCCTCAAGATCAGTGGCGGCTCGTGAGTTAAATGTTGGGAGGGGCACACTCTATCGGAGGATGAAAATGTTTTAATACTTTGTGTATTTTAGTAAGTTTTTAAGGCAATATAGACACCGTTATGACTAACTAATACACAAAACAATCACTAACACTAAAAAACTAACAATCGACTAACAACTCGATTAACTCAACTACAACTAGGGCTATTTACATTAAAAACAATGTACACATAATAAGTCAACTGGTCACCAAAACAACGCATTCTGCAACACTGCAACACCAAGATTATACGGCCGCCGGGCGGCACGGCGTTGTCCACTCACTAGATAAGTCGTTCTGCGCATGCTCGGGCGGCGTCCCAAGACTTCCATAAGGCACAATCTTAGACGCGTCATAGCACCAGCAGCCCCCACCACTGCCACTCTTCATATAACTGCACGGTGATAGATTGGGACGTTCTGGCCAACCACCCCGTGGCTACAAATACGAACTTCTCGCGCTATTTTTGTGTGTTTTTCCTACATTTTCGATGTATGCAATTGAAAAAAACACTTTGGTTGATATGATGTATAATTATAATTGAATGGGTATTTATTTATTTTTTCCTCTTTCAAATCTTGGAAAGGGGCAGCGTCCGAGAGTCCTTATGGGCAAGCCGCCACTGCTCCGGATGGTTTGGAGAAGTGAGAGTAAAAGCTACCTCCAATTAAGCCACGGGTGAGCGAATTTCAAGGTAGAGGGCAGTTCCTTTCTCTTATTTGCCACCTCACATTTCCAGGACTTGAATTTCCCGGATTTGAACTCGGAATCAGCAGCAAAGCGCTATACCCACTATCTCTCTGCCATGCTCCCTACCTGCTACCCTTTAGAGCATTAAAAATCGCGAAAATAACGGGGGAGGAGGCGTCGTGCCACAAGCGACAAAACAACGGTTCTTCGTACATAGTGAGGAAGTGAATGTTTTCTAGATGGACAGCATTGGCCCGATGTGGGTCGCTGATTTCGTATGAATATCCAAATCCTGACGATGAAACTGTTCAATTCCAAAACGTAAGTGTTGGAAAAATGTTTCTTTCATTCAATAAGATCTACATTACAGATAACTGAAGTGTTGTAACGATCGAGAAGTATAATTCCTATTCTGTACCGCAAATAGGGTAGTTACCTTCATCAAGGAAAACGAAATGCATTGATTGCGATTCCTTAACCACCATTAGTGTACTCATAATATACAAATTATGTGGTTTTAGAAATACCGGTTTAGACGAATGGCAATGGTCAATTTTAACTGCATTCGAAAAAGGCCAGATTGGCGCCCATGCGATGCCACTCCACTTGACGTCATAGGGACCTAGTTACTATACGAGTAGATTGGAGTTTTACGTCGTCTGAGATTACCATTGCATGCATGAAGCACAGAGCTCAGGGCAACATCTCTTAATAATCACCTTTGAAAACTGCCTAAGGTCGGAAAGTTTTCTTCGTTTGATAAGGCATTAATAATCCTTATTTAAGCCAAGCACTATCTTCTAGCAGGTTACTCTGCTACCTGCCAGCAGCCAGCATCGCAGCGGCGCACACATCCTCGCCCCTAGGTCACCTCACACGGCAACAGCGGGAACCATAACGACGTCACACGGAGTGTTCCCAGCATTCCAACTTAGCCGTCGCGTTTTCGCGCGCTTGAAAATTTTCACTTTTCATTTAATCGTGAAAAATAGATATCGTCATTTGAAAATCTAAAAGCGTGAAATACGTACTCCAGGAGTAATAATCTTTCGAATTAGGCATTAAAAAATAAGAGGAAACCATCCTATTATATCAAAACAGTGTTAGTGAATTATCTGAAGACGACTGAAAACGCATGAGGCAAACAATAAGCTTAAAAATAAATGATTCAACCCGAGGGCTGGTTTGGGTAGGTTAGGATAGAGCTCACCCCGAGCATAGCCATCAGGTTTTGAATGTCACACATTCAGGGTTCCCATCCATCGAGAATTCCTCGCTTGGAGGTGTCCGAGGGTCACACTTTGGATTCGACCCCGGAACCCCTCCACCTGCAGCCCTGCCCCCAGCAAAACCCCCCCACACATCACGGCCGAGACTATGCGCGCACAGAATTAGCAAGAAAGAGGTGGTGAGGCCGGTTGGCATCCGAGGAGGCGATACGAGTCGGAGGCGCTCGCCTTTTGATCATATTCTTACAGCCACGTAAGATGAGGTTTGAGCGTTAAATGAGTCTACTCGTCCTCTCATCTACGGCCGAATTAGAGGGTCCATCGTTCCCCCTTGTGCAGGGAGGGTCGATTGTTAGCGGGCCCTGAGGGTGCGGGCCATATTCCGGGAGAAAGCCCTCCCCCCCCACTCCTCGCCTCAGATCCTGCCCGCAGACATTCTCGTGTATCGCAGATAACAGCTCGTAATTAACACACGACTGCCCCTCTTTCCACCCGCGCATTTGGAGGGGGGGGGGCGCGCGGAACCCCACGTCATCAACACACTCGAAGAAAGGGAGCAGCAAGCGCACTATTCACTCATTCTCTTCGGATTGCTGGCATTTTGAACTCAGTTGTGGCACCTTGTATGATGTTGGGCACGATATGGTGGAAGTTCTTAATATCATTGAAATAAGACATTGCAATATCCTCAGATATGTGCACACCCTTCAATATCCTCACTTCTCGTCACCCGAACTCCATCCTCCACCTTACACTCTCCCTTCAAGCACCAAGATATATATAAGGAGAAACTCTTTAAGGGATAAAAAATACATATATATATAATTAATATTATAATAAAAAATGTAAATTAAACACATATTTCAATGTAACCCAAGCCTATTAATATATGTACCCAAATATATTTTTCAATGTATTAAATCAAAAAAATGTTATTGCTAATTTACTCATTTACTAGTTATAAGTTTCAGCTCACACTAACAGAACACTACCCCCACAACATAAAAAATTGCGCACCAAATCATTCCAATGCCAACTGGCTGGTTAGGGTGAACTGGTTCACTGGGACAGCGGGAACGCGCCTGCGGCGCATCAATTAATACGCCGTTTAATACTTGTCACACTTGATAATGTTGTTTGTAACGACGAAACGCGTTGTGTAATAATAAAACTCAGAGGAAATATTGCAATGTCTTATTTTAATAACATCAGCTGCAGCATCTTAAAATAAATCTAGGATAATGGAGGGGTAAATTTGATTTTCTTCCGTAGGTCAGTAATTGTTATGCTAAAACAGCATAGACACAGACTATGAAAAATTAGGGCCTGGTCAAGGAGTGACCTATGATTTTGTGATCAGCGATATGCATCAAATCCGGCGATTAAAATATCTATGCACGCGAAGAACTATCGAATTTTACCATTCGAGCAATTTTCTTTAAAGTTACCAATCCTTTTTATTATAATGCATCCAATACATTTGGCTGGTATTCCGTCTTCTGGCTGTGAAATTCCTTACTGAGCGAAATAAAGCTGATAACCGCAATTCATTTGAGTCAGAAACAGGCATATATTCCTACGCTAAAGCGTTTTCGATTTTTTGGCGTTACTCGGGAAAGATTATACCCAGGGGAGTGGGAGACTTGGAATTCACGGTCACATAAAAGGATTTTTAGGGAAGCTGAACAGCATAAAAAAGAGGAATAAACGATTTCCGCATAATGGGCCCGGGATCAGCTTATCGGACCCCGTTCCGCAACATCGATCGCTGAGTGAGTCAGTATATGCGTAGAACCACAAACGTCGTACCCCAGCAAAACGAGGAATAATAGTTAAGTGTAGAATCCTTTGAGTTATGCTTTCCCATGGAGCGTATCAAGAGGTGTGCCTGTCTGGCAGGATGTCCAACCACAGAAGTTGTATGACGTGACATAACAAACGGTAATGAGTAAACGACGCAAACGACCCGTCGGACACAACCAAAAGTAGTACATCAGGCTTTGGGAGCATGAGATGCACCTACCCGCTAACTTTGTTTGCAATCCGTGTAGCCGTATGGAAATGCATAACGGACAAACAAACAGGCGTCTTTTTTAATGCCTATATATGTCAATCATACGATTAGTTTGGCACAGATCTCCATTCCTCACCCCGATCTACTGGCTTTTTCATAGCGACGGATTTTTTTCTTTTATTTTCTTCATAACCTGTAATATGTAACTCATTCAAGGTCTTCCTTTACCCTTCCTCCCTTACATTTGGCCTTCTATGGTCGTTTTCATCAATCAGTCATGTCTCATAATGTGGCCAATTAAGTTGTCCCGTCTTCTGCTTAGGGCTTTTAGAAGACTTCTCTCTTCTCGCCTACTCTTCATAGCACTTCCTCGTTACTTACTTGGTCGATCCATTTTACCTTCACCAATCTTCGGTAGCATTATATTTTGAATGCTTCCACTCTTGACTTCTCTGCTGCTGTCAACGTGCAAGCCTGGCTTCCATGTAGAAACATGCTCCATATGTAGCATTTGATGCATTGCTTCCTTACTTCTATGCTTGTATTCTCAGCTGTAAGAAGATTCTTCTTCTTCTTGTTGTTAGCCCTCTTCAACTGCGCTTTCATACTGACTATTTCTTTCTTACTTCGTCCATCGGTGGTAATTCCGCTTCTCAGGTAAGAAAACACTTTCACTTGTTCGCTTTATGCTTTCCGACCTTAATATTTCGGAGGTTGTGGACACGAAGTGTTCCAGACTGCGGGTTATGGCTCATGAAGGCGTCAATGATAGCACCTTCCGTGGATCTGAGGAAATTCTAGGTTCCCTCCGCGATCTGAATGCCGAAGTGAAGCGGGAGGGTGGGACCATTGGGGTCGGCATGGAGCTTTCGATCTGTAGTCTTGTCCCAAGGATCGATCGTGGACCCCTGATTTGGAGCCGAGTGGAAGGCATAAATCAGAGGCTACGTCAGTTCTGCAAGGATATCCGAGCCTCCTCCGTTTATCTGCGGCCGGCAATCCGATCGTGTCGGAACACTATGGAACGTTCGGGAGTCCATTACACGGCCGAGGAAGCTAGGCTTGTAGCGAGTAGAATCTTCGAGCATTGTACGCCTTTTTTAGGTTACAGAGTAGGGCAGAGTGTAGGGTTGATATGGGGATAGTCAATCATGGGGTCACAGATTCCGTTCAAACATCAATAACGTGTTCAAAACGTAAAAAAAATCCTTGTGAAAATAGTGGTAGTTCATAAAGATAAATCAGATATAAACAGAAGACCTCTGATAAACATAAATTATCAAAAAAGTTCATAAAAAATCGTGTTAAAGAAGCTTTATCGACCGTAGTTGTAAATTGCCGTAGCATTAAGAACAAATTAGCTGATTTCCCCCTTCTAATTCCAAAAACAGAAGCTGATGCAATCATCAGAACGGAAAGTTGGCTATCGGTTAAAATACGAGACCGAGAGATCTTCCCGAAATCATATTCAATGTACAGAAAGGAGCATAAAACAAGAATAGGACGGGGAGCATTCATTGCAATCAAGGATGAGATCAGAAGCAGAGCCGTGAATTTTGTAGATAGTGAATTGGAAAGTGTTTGGTGCTCAATCGAGTGCTCAGCTAATAGATACTTTATATGCGCACATTATAGACCACCAGATTTAAGCCCAGATTCAGTTTTAGAGTTAGATAGCCGGACAAGACGTTTTACTTATCAGAAAAATCATAATACTGTCATAATTGGCGGCGATTTCAATGTTCCATCGATCGATTGGGAAAAATATTGCTTTAAAAATGGAGAGAAAAATAAGGACTTGTGCGAAACTTTGCTTTACTCATTCTATACCAATTCCTTGACTCAGTTAGTAGATACACCTACCAGGGGTAACAACATACTACACCTCTTAGCAACGAATATTCCCGAGTTCGTTATTAGAACAGAGGCTGTGGCTGATATAAGTGACCGCATGGAAAGTTTCATATCGTCTCCGATAGAAAATCTGTGTCAAGAAGAAGGGTCTATTTATTCCATAAGGCGAATTTTGAAGGGTTAAAGCAGTACTTGTCGAACTCATTCACTGTTTTCAAAGACGCCACTCTCAACCTTGGGGCAAACGACGCATGGAACAAGTTCATTAGTATTATGCAAGAGGCCGTGGATAACAGGATACCCGGTACGTTAAAACGTTTGAATACTGAACTGAGATGTTGCAATGCTAAAGTCCGTAAAGCTCTGAAGAGATAGAGAGCAATTCACGCTATACAAGCTGCAGAAGTGTATTCTCAAAAAGGATACGACCACACTTGCCCTACTGTTAACTATTATACGGCTCATTACAGTCAAAAAAAGCAAATGATGTTGTTGCAGCGAATTTAAAATGTTTTGAAGTGTAAAAATGAATACAAAAGAAATGAGCGACATGAAAAAATATATACGAGGTACTTTTTCAACGTCGGGGATTCGATCCCACAATTAAGATTATCTCTGTCGCATGCCAACTGCACTAAGCCACCGCAACTACTTGCAGCGAAGGTGTTATAATACCTAAAATACATACCAACAGTGAAAAGAAGGATAGAGGATTTCGACAAGACGACACACTTATTAGAAGATTTGCTTACCCCTGTCCTTCTGCCACGGATCGCAATACGCATGCAGAAATGCCGCGAGTACCACCAGTAGCAGACAAGGCATCTGATTAGTGCCAAAGATGGAGCTTCGGGCCATACTGCATGACGTTTTGAAAAAAACTAGATGAACTCAAGGAAGACCAAATGTCATTAAATGAAAAAGTAAGTGAAAACTGTGCTCTAGTCACTGCCTATCAGCAAGTTTGATGCGATTGAGAAGGAGTTAATATATGATAAGGATAAGCTCAACAGATTCAGGCTTCAATTGGTAGAAGTTAGACATATTTAAATAAATAAAAGACGAGCGTGATGCGCCCGCTCCCAGCGGGCTTCCCCCGCTCTTTTCAATACGGATCCACAGAGGGATGGGCGCGTTTCTAATTTTAAAATGTAGAAAAAAAGGCAGGGTCTTATGTACAAATTTAATTGGAATGTTCATGTACAAATTGAGGTCAGAGGACCTCTTTAAACACAACATTGGAAGTAATTACACTATCCTCTGTTAAACGCACATGATGACTCATACTTACGTATCAACAGAAGACTTGAATGTGGAATCAGCCGCATTTTGATCAAAGTTATTTAAAGAATGCGAGATATTGTTGCAAATGAACAAATGCATCAGTTTGTGCGCCGTTAATGTCAGGAATATTTACCGGTTTTTTTTTTTTTTCAAATTATTTAAAAACCAATTTTAAGAAACAATAACAATATTTAGGAAGTAAGATATGCCGTCGCATATTCTCTAATAAATTCTGTGCATTTTGGTACCTTATTTGTAGAGTTTGGTTGCGTATAAGTTGAGAAAAAGGTATCTATACAGTAGAAATAATATAGAAGATCGTAGCACTTTTCCACAAGATTTTTTAATGCGTACAATGCGTTTCGGCTCACTGAGCCATCGTCTGGTATAAGACCATCTGTGCGCAAATAACTGATAGCACGACCCCTGATGTGACAGCAAATTCTCCACTCAAAGTTGATTCAAAATCCTCCTCACTTTTTAAATATATCCCATGTAAACGCTCAATCGTTACCCGCTTACATCGAAAATTCCAAATTGTATTATTGCACTAACCATATGTATGTAATCGGTGTGAGTGAGACCTGGCTTAAAGCAACAATCAAATCAGCGGTTGTTGCTTTGTCTGATTATGCATTTTTCAAATGCATTATGCATTTATTTAAGGATAAAGAAAAAACGTGAAGGAATGAGCATTCATCCTTAAGAGCTAAATGTATTGGCCGTTAAGCTAATGTTAATCAAGCCACACTGGAGTTCATTGCTCTACATATTAGTTCCCATTATTTTAAAATGATGATAGTGGTAGTTTATAACCCCCCTAAACTCATATGATCTATCCGACTTTGAGACATTTTTGACTAACAAGGTACCTATATATGAAAACATGGTAGCCATGGGAGATTTTTATATAATATTGCAAAGAAGATTGTACGCAGTGACCGGTTGTTTAATATAATTCGAAGCAGTATCCTCAATATTGTTCCCACAGCACATACCTGCCACTCAAAGTCAACAAGTACAACATTAGATCTAATATGTGTCGACGAAGCCAAAAAAGCATCCTCCTGTGGGCAAACATTGGACTCTAATACGTCTTGCCATGATCAGTTATACATTGCTTACAAGGTCACATCCCCAGCTTTCATACCAAAAACGGTCACCTAAAGAAATTTTAAGTCATTGCATCAAGAGAGATTCACGAATGATCTTTGAAAAAACAAATGGTGCCTCATCGGTGAACTTGACTCGATTGATGAAAAAGTAGGGACATTAAATTCTCAGCTCTAAGACACTCTCGACATACATGCTCCCGTTAGGACTGCTCGAGGTACTCACCCACCAAAGCCTTGGATTTCAACAAAAATAAAGCTTAAAATTAAATAAAAAAACAGAGGTTGAGCTGCATTTAGACACCATGAGGACCCGCTCAAATACGCTGAATACAAAAAACTAAAAAAGCGAGTTAAATATATGCCTTTAAAGGCAAAAAGCTAACACTTGCAAAATGCCATCGGGATGCAGACTAGTGCCAAAGCTATGTGGAAAACTATTCGCGATCATGGGGTAATACAGCCAAAACACATGAATGTAATCAATATAAATCTAGATATATCCAATAGTTATTTTTCAATAAAAGAAATTAACCACCAGTGCTATGTGAGCAACGTCTCACAAATGCATAAAAAAATTTCTCTGGACAACATTTTTATTTCTCTCGCTTTTGATAACTACGTATTAAATTCATTATAATCTGAATTACGAACAGAACACAGTACTCAAACTGCACTATTGAACATTACTGAAGATATAAGAGGGGCTATGGAAAAACGAGAAGTCACAGTCCTGGTGCTGCTATATTTCTCAAAGACATTTGATACGGTAGACCATGAACAGCATCTTCATTAATTGACGAAGTATAACTTTTCAAGAAGTTCAGTAAATTGGGAAACCGTTGAAAAATTTGAGCTGATAAATATCATCTGTTGGCAAATAAGAAAGAAAATAATTAATCAGACGCTTGGCATGGAGCATGTTCCAGATGGCATGGTTGTTAAGGATGTAAAGGGAAAGATGTGCAAATATGAAGATAAATTAACAAATGGGATAATTAAGCAACGCCAAATCCATCTCCGAACGGTTGATATAAATTCTGTGATAAGTTTGACGCTAGTTTACACTCCATTTTCCTAATTTACATTTTCTTTTGAACCATTAAAGTTAGTTGTTTGCAATGATATTGACCAAATTTGAAATCTGCGAGCGAGAGCAACACTATTTTCCAATCGAAACCAGATATACATTATTAGCTGCATGAATATTTGGAGAGATGATGCTCTTGCGGCCAACGCAAGGATGACCTCCCATCCGGAAAGGGCACTTCTTTTTCGGCCATTTTCAACCATCTGACTAATTCATTTGGCGCAAAACATTTCGAGAGCAAATACAAAGTCCCGGAAGAACGCGCGCGCGCTCTCGCCGTGGGCCATAATGCACGCGAACGGCGGCCACTGATTGGGTCGTCCCTTTGCGTCCCCTGCGTGCGTCATTCGCCGTCCAAGTAGCGTCCCGCGAGATTCGACACACGGCCACCAGAGGCGCGCATGCAGAGTCCGCTGGAGAGGCCACATCGCTAATTTTAAACTGACTTCTTTCGCCAATTTTGAGCGCGCGAAATTCACACCCAATCCTGCTCGCCGCGTTAATGAGCCTTTTTGTAATTGTGATAGACAAGAATCCTCAGCAATATGGGTTACGACTGAAAGGAAGCAGGGGAGACGAGAGCTATTCCAAGACAGGACTGCAAGGGGCCCCTTCGCTCACACCCGAATTCATTCATTTTACTAATCTCCTTCTCACTGAATTCAGTGAAGAATTCAATTCTCTCCCACACCTCCAAAGACTTCATCTTAGCTCACTCAGCTGATTAAATTAACCTTCATCCTTCTTACGTGAGGGAGATAGGAAAACCTGCAAAAACCTTAAGGCCGTTTTACACGGGGCATGGAATTGCGCAGGTTAGAGCTGCATTTATTTCTAAAATGGAGTGGAATTGCGCGAATGCATGAACGAAATTAGAACAGGGGCTATTTTGCTGTCTCGCATCCACGCATTCTCGCATGTGTTCTAGAGATTCACTGCTTTACACGACGCAATTTTGATTGCGCCTTCGCACGTGCATCAGATTGCGCAATTCCGTGTACCGTGAAAACGGCCTTTAGAAGAAGATCGGAAAATTTTAATGACTACATCATCAGACATGAAAGCCTAATGAAAACAATCGTTGAAGGATAAGCAAACGGTTAGAAAGGCAAAGGAAGGCCTCCAATGAGTTAGACATGATATATACACGGCGTGCAATTCAGGAGGAACAATTGATTTTAAGAAATTTATGAGCATTATCGCAACATGGCTCTACGAGTCGCTTAAGTATTCTTCAGTCCATGGCAAAAAATGCCATCGTTACGATTCCCCAGCACCATTCCTCCATCTTATCCAAGCAGACTCGTTTCCCTCTTCGCCAAAGTGAAAGCCTCGCCCTCAAAGGACGAAAACACGGGATAGCCTTAAACGCGTCCTCTAAAGGATGTTTCGCTCCTTCACTTCACTTATTGGAGGGTCAGGAAACTCACACGCAGGTGTGTGCAGAAGGGTACACTTTGGAGACAGCTGCGACTTTGCAGCGATATCCCTCGAAAATTTCAATAAATGGCTCTATTCTCATTGCTTGAAATAAACAGCAAAGATGTCGAGAAAAAAGTATACGTAAACATGAAAATATTATTTCCCAGGAGGGTGAAATGGACGACACGTCAAACCAATCGTCGCATTGTGATTTGGTGATGACCCTCTCAAGTGGTACCACCACATCGCGATTGCTTACGTGCTTTTGCATATGCGACATTATTTGAAGCGTGAGGAGCAAGGGTGGAACAGCCCGATCAGCCGGTTTTAATATTATTTAAGTGGCGGGGCAGCGAGAAGAGGGGGACAGCCCGGGATTTGGCAACTATTCCCTTGTTTATCTCATAAACGCTTCCCTCTTCTTTTTGCAGCCATTCTCCGCATAGACCACGCGTGCCGCGACCTCCGCCTCGCTGGCTATTTTGAGTCTGCGACGTCCTCTAACGCCGATAAAAATTTACAGGCCGAGAGTTCATTGGATTACAAAATTTTACATCTTCGGTCCACGTAGAGTAATCTACCTACATTTACATAATACCCTACGAGCCACCTCTAGGGTGCCTGGCAGGGGGCGACCAATCACCAGCACACAGCATGCAATTAGAACACCACACAGTACAAAATAAGTCACGCATAATAACAAATTGTACTACCATATGCTGTTAGAAATAATAATACAATTAAGAAACATGCAATAAGTTTTACATAAGTTAGTAGGCTACAATACAAGTCATCTAATCTATTTATGAGTGTCATCGCTACCGCTATAATCTCTTAATGATCGTGGAAAAAAAGACATTCTGAATCTGTCTGTTCTACAATCTATCTCTCTTATTTTATTTATATGATCTGATCTTCCGCAGTATGTTGGCGTTCGAAAGATATTGTTAACTTCGTCAGAGAAGACACTGCTCTTGAATTTATCTAAAAGGTTTAGTCTATTTTTCAAGCTACGGTCTGACAGAGATTCCCATCCGAGTTTATCTAAGACGTCAGTTACACTAACAAGGATATCTTTTTCATGTACCTGGCAGCTCTTCTTTACACGCGTTCTAACTCTGTTATTAAGCCCTTTTCATGAGGGTCCCAAACACTGGCAGCGTATTCCAAATGTGGTCTAACGAGGGAAAAGTAGCTAATTTCTCTCCCTTTGTCGTGGCACTTTCCTAATATTCTTTAAACAAAACCCATTTTACGATTACCTTGACCGGTTATTTACCGAATAATTTTATTCCACGATAGATTATTATTGAGTCTAATATGAGAGTAATTATAGCATTTGGAAGCACGGAAGAAAAGGTAGAAGAAAAGGGATACAGCAGTAATGACATCGGGGAGAGAATTGCGCCGGTAAAGAGGTGTTCAGCAGAAGAGAAGACCTGGAGAGAGGAGAAGATTATTATGTACGAGTCGAAAGAACAGGCTAGCGAGGAGTGTGGTCTGGAATGCGGTGCTTTGCGGTGCGGACACTTTACGATGGAGGACGAGAGAGGACTGGGGGCATTCGAGATGTGGGTGTGGCGAAGAATCGAGAAGGTGAAGTGGGCGGAGAGGGGGAGGGATGGTTACCTTAAACGCCTTGAACCAACAAACCACCGTGATGAACTTTTGAAATGAATGGCAACTAAAAGGCATTGTACATGAATATGAATGCATAAAACAAACTAATTACGACGTTATGATAGCTTATTACCACAAATATAATTAGAAACATCGTAAAACACCCAACAATCCCAATGATTTGTCGACATGGTTTCCTTAGGTAATTTCTTGGAATCCTCGGAGTTCTACTTCCGAATTCGGCAGAAAGTTAGCGTATTGGTTGTCTAGATTCTCGTACAGTTGCAATCACTTCCGATTGGCGACGCGGAGTTGTTTAAATGGCATCTGTGACGGAGGTGCGTTCCAAACAGCATGCATTGATTGAGTTTCTTTTGGTGGTATCTCAAATATATTATATAGGCGATTGCAGCATGTCTACAGCGATCTGGGATTGAACGAAAGCATAGTGAGCCGTTGGGAAATGTGTTTTCCGTCATCGGGGATGATGAGGAAGTTATTGATGTCGTACGATGCAGTGGCTCCGATATTGACCAGAGAAATGATACCCTTCAAGGCGGTCTCAAGCCTTACCATTGCATGGAGATTACGTTTAAAAATAGCAGTTATATGCTCTGTTATATGCGAACAATATATTGGAGACATTATATAGGTTTTTATTCATTGGTATATACATTGCATGTCCAATATATGACTTTATAACCCTGACCCATTCGAATAGGTCACCTACATAGTACTTATTTTCCTCAACAAAGCTCCTTTTTTATTGATATTTTTACTATTGCTCATTTTATTGTTTAATTTTCACTGCACATATTGTAAATTAAGGTGAAGACATTGCCCAAAATGCATATTTTTTCTTTTACTCGAGAAACCTTTTTTATGAAGTCACAAGTCCATTTACGATTATTTATGGCGAAATTAAGACCGTTTGTCACTGCCTAAAAATGCCTTTTTTGCCTTTTTATTATTGTCTTAATTATTTTATTATTTTCATATTAATAATTGTCATAAATGTCAATTATGCCTTTTCTGCTGATATCGCCTCATTAGGGGTCTAAAAAAGCAAAGTGTTTCCCATATCACCCAAATTCTCTTTAGTGTAGAGCAAATCTGTTATTCCGGTTTCTTTTTTAATATGGCAACGTTGAAATTATGCCATTAAACATACACGAAGAAATTTCACCCAAAGAATTACTATAAAACGAGCAGAAAAATAATTATGGTAATTTTACATGATGCGTGTATGCGGTGGTTACAATAGGGTGGTTTCCTATTATTTTTTTACTGCCTAAATCGAAAGATATACGTGAAAACGTGAAATACGCACTCTTGGAGTACGTATTTCACGTTTGTAGATTTTTTAATGACGATATCTATTTTTCGCGATTAATAGAAAAGTGAAAATTTTCAAGCGCGCAAAAACGCGACGGCTAAGTAGGAATGCTGGGAAAAGTCCGTGTGACGTATTTCTGGTTCCGGCTATCGCTAGCAGGTAGCAGAGTACCCTGCTAGCTGGTAGCGCTTGGCTTAAATAAGGATTATTATTACCCTATCAAACGAAGGAAACTTTTCGAACTTAGGTAATGGGGAACTTGCATGAATTTTTTTTATTTCACAGGCGGACAGAAAATTATTTTGTGAATACAACAAAGAAAACCGCATGTATATCTGAGTTTTCCTTCGCGAGATATTCAATGATAAATATAACGAAGTTTAAAGCGCGGGAAAAACTCCCTCACCCCCCAAGCCACTGCCGAGGAAGCCTCGATGACGTCAAAGGTGCCTAAACATCTACGCGAAGCTATTGTTGTGATTGTTTGTAATAGTTGCCAGCAGTTGTGAGAGCTTCGTTTGTTAGACGTGTTGATTATTTTCTATTTAAAGATAAATATCCGACGAAAGAGGCTTGGAAGCCCTCATATTTTGCATTATTTATAATATTAATATCTGAGTAAGGGCATAAAATATAAAACTGGAGTAGTTAAACCAAAAATTTTACAATACCTAAATAACATCGTTGTAGGAGTCTGAGCCACGGCCATTGGAAGGGGGATACGTTATTGTAAGTTGATGTTATCGACGGCATATCATTCATTTAAGTATGTAATTAGAACGATTTTGATGTTTACTAATGTCCGCTATGCTTTTATATACAATAACTTCATCCGTTTATTCGTAGGTACCGGAGAATTCGTCGTTTAGGACTGTCTGTGCTTGTATTATGGGGTGAGTTCCAGTCAATACAACTTTTACTCGCTGATTGAAGACATCCAGGAACATTTTTGTGCCAAAATAGTGTTATTTTCAGCGTGACATCTCCCGTTAAGCTACTGATAATAATCACAGTGCCAGTGGTTGTAATGCACAAAGTTTGACAAGGTAGAAAAATATCGGCCAAGAGTTATCAGTGTTCCATCGTGATTGAATTGTGAAAAGTGCCATTACGCTATCGATAAATGTCTAACAGTAGTGTAAAAATTGTCAGTGGCGTGTTAGCCTCCGTTGTTCACCGTAGATATGACATTTCACGATCAAGCTATTGAAATAAAAACTGTGTGTGAAGTTTGTTATTCCATTATTTCAACGAATAGTAGTGAGAAAAGTCACCTGTGTCACTTGTGTGGGCTAATTTAAGGGTTTAAATCAGTGAATAAATAGTTGTTTCCACCATAACGAGCTCTGTTATTGTAAGTTGTACGTGATGAATATAAGAATGTGACAGAGACTTCCAGTTTTTGATAAGAGTATTTGCCTATTTCCCACCATATTTTTATGGTACATGCTAGTATATTGTTTATGGATTTACCTATATTATTGAAATAGGTTGTAGCTTGTGTGTGTTGGCAGCGGAACCGATTCGCGATCTCACATGTGGATTGTGTGCAGACTGTTTTGCTGTGAATTCGTACCGTAGGACGGATAGGACTACCTTCTCCGCTAATTCGGCGCTGCCAAATTCAACAGCACAGCTTACTCTAATGTCAACAGCACAGCTTACGATCGTTATCCTCTAGTATTACAAGTTTCATTTACATCTCGATTTGCCGCCGACATATAGAAATAATTTGTCTTAACAAATTCTATGAGGGTCGTGGCATCAATTTTTGGTGTCCTAAAAAAAAGCTGGTGTCCTAACACCCCATGCCACACGCCTTTTAGGCGGCTTGCGGGGTATTATGTAGATGTAGATGAATTTCAGGTGTACTATTCGAACGAGTGGCAACGTTATCATCAATTTTTCTGATAACTAAAACATACGAAGTGAAACGCTTGTACTTCATCGTCCCGATGTCGCATTATTAATATCTCAAGTAATAATCGTGGCACAATAGCAATGGGAAAACTTGACCAAGAATAACAGAACAAAATAAAGTGACGATGAGCGGCTAAATACTCCCTCAAAACAAATTTTACACCATGCGCTCAGCGTATTTCCCTACTCCCTACGGTTGTTTAGGCACCTATGACGTCACGCCTGGCCTCGGCAACGCTCGGGTGTCTTCGCGAAGTGGTCGGCTCAGAGAAATTTTTCTCGATTTTAAATGCAATTTTTTTATTTCTTGTCATGTTTAATGGAGAAACTGAAGGTATTTTTGCGAGCTAATACATCCATTTTACTCATTCAAAATAGTTTTTAGAGCAATCTACGACCCATGCAAGTTCCTCATTTTATTGGGTGATTATTAAGAGATGCTTCCCTGAGCTCTGTGCCTCATGCATGCGTTGGTAATTTCAGACAATGTAAAACTCCTGACTACTCATGTAGCATCTAGGTCCCTGTGACGTCACGTGGAGTAGCATCGCCTGGGCGCCAATATGGCCTTTTTCAAATGAGGTAAAAATTGACCATTGCCATTCGTCTAAACTGGGATTTCTAAAATCAAATAATTTGTATATTATCAACACAGTAATGGTGGGTAAGGAATCGCAATCAATGAATTACTTTTCCTTTGATGAATTAAACTACCATATTGCGGTATCCTGTCAGTTATGTTTTCCCTTCAATATTGTCAAGACTTTAGCCTACCCGACAGGATGTCCAGCCGCTGACGCTGTGTGACGTGATACAGCAAACAGTAATGAGGAAACGACGCGTCGGACGCGACCAAAGGAAGCACTATCGGGCTTGGGAGCATGAAATGCACCTACACAGTAACTTTGGATGCAATATGTGCAGATGTATGAAAATACATAGAGGACAGACTAACACACATCCTCTTTCATGTTTATACATACAGACTCCGGATAAAATTTGCCTTATGGGATTGCAATGTTAAAAAATTTGATACAGAAATAAGTCTGAATTTCATCGATGAAGACGTCAATTGTAAGGTTTTCGGACACGAGAAGGGTTTCCAAGTCAGTTGTGCTGTTCACAGATCGGTATTATTAATTTTTCGACCGCCGAAGGTCATAATGGAGGGAAAAATGGTCATAGAGGTATGCTTGTAAGTATAAGGGAAACATATGTCCCCAAACAAAGGTTTTAAAGGGTGACCAAGAGATTGGCGTAGTCCACATATCCACTTTGTTGATTTGTTTACCTCCTGAGGTCGCAAGGTGGTCATAGTTCACAGAGGTGTGCACAGAAATATCCAGGCGATCAATCCGCCGAACAAAAAGGTTTTCAAGGATGCCCAAAACAGTGGAGCGGTAGGTAAACATATCCGTCTTATTAGTTTTTGACCTCCGAAGGACACATGGGGATCAAAGGTCACAGAACTTTGCGCGGGAATATCCGGACTGCCACCATCAAACAATAGGTCTCATAGACATGTCTGTAATTGTGGGTACCCGGGGGAAATTCGACACGAAAGAACATTCCAGATTAAGCACAACGGATAAATATAAATAATAGTGGAGCACTGGTGGAGCCGAAACGGAGTTAATCACACTAGGCCATTCTGTTTCCAAGCTTCAACTTCCAACTTCAGACACTCGTGGAAATATTAACAACCATGCCTACGGAATTTTTTAACACTACATGCATTATATAAACGCACGCGAATTTTCGAGTCGGCCTCACACATGCTAATTTCGTATTTTGCCGACACGAATTCCACGAGTTGAAAAAATCGCGCGTGGGGAACATTGCAGTGCCAACTGGTGGTAGGAAATAAAAGTCAGAATGGGGGCGATTAAAAAAATTGCCGTATAACGTGCGTGCCAAGGGTGAAAAAAGGGGTGGGACGATCGTAGGGTCGGGATTTGGAAAAAAAAGGCAGAAAAGAGCGCGCTCGGGTACACTGCCGTGCGAAAACACGCGGAGCGCTTTTGAAATAATTTAAAAACATGATGAATACTAATGGCAATGCAATAAGCAGTGGGCCGCAAAGATGCGTAGACGATACACATCTGTCTACATATTACCCCGAAATCCGTCACCACGGGCGTGTGAGGGGGCAGGAGTTACCAGGGGGCTTACCAAAACAAGAAAAGATCAGTGACATGGTGGGCTACGAAAGTTGTCTCCGCGATATGATTGCCGCATTAGTCGTTCGGACGTCACTAATTGTCAGCGCCGAATGCGCGTATACTTTAGCTGTACCGGTGAGAACAAAACTCACCACAACCAGCCAGTTTACAAAAGAAGTTAATTAAAATTGGCGCATGTGTATCGTAGTCTGAGTAAATGATTGTTTGTGTAGAAAAGGAAAGATCGTGAAACATTTTTAACAAATTTTTAAAATTAAATAATATCATTTTTTCTTTTGCTTCGAGTGTAACATGTGCTTTACAAGCAGCAAAAGATATATACACATTTTATTATAATTTTTTGTCTCTTTTGAAATTCCATTTGCAGGTAGTGGAATAACAATTGTCTTGAAAAAGCAAGAACAATTTGAAACCATTTAAAACCTGTGATTGGAAGAAGGTAAGACACACAGTCGTAGTACGGAAAGGCACATAGTCGTGAATAATAATTAAGGCAGTGTAAATTGTACTTGATGATTAATGTCTGTAAAAGTTTTAAAATAGCCCTGTAGCCTGGACAATTATTGGGAACGGGTAACGAGAAGGTGTGACAGTATGAAAGGATTTTTTTCGGCTATTGAAGTTAGAGAATTTAAATGTGAATTGATGCCTAAGAACCATGAAAGGAGGTCTTGGTTTTTGTTGGCGGAAGGAACAGAGGAAGGTTGTTTGGTTGGCAGGGAAGGAAAGGAGTCAGAGTTTGCGGCAGCGGCGAATGATTTAGTAAGGGGAGGTCGCAGAAGGCAAATACATATACATTGGTATTTAGTAGTAAATCGGACTAACACCTCCTGCTTTCATTCAATATATTATTTAAAACCACACAATCAGCCGACCAATTGTCATGGATCCCAACAACTGCTACGTGATCACCATATCAGTAAGGCGTACTGTACTCCAAACGCAAAGGTCGCTGGTTCGAGGCCCATGAAAGTATTTTTTCCCTTCACTGAATATTTCAAAAATTATGTTTTACGTGTATTTGACGTATTTGAAATATATTTTCTTAATGCTAGGCTAATCACCTAGTGATGGAAGGGTAGGACAATCGGAACTCTGATTTTAAGATCTGATGAACATGATTTGTTTCAATGAAAGTTGGAGGACCTAACGGCAGCTAAATAACCCTTTGCATTTGCCATCTGCCCAAACGGCATTCATACGGCGGTGTCAGCTATTGTAGCTACCTCTAATGAGTCCCAGCTAGCAAATATCAACACCTTGCGTGCCATGGACGTAATATTACGTCCTGTTAATCTTTCTGAAGATTGCCATGGACGTAATATTACGTCTTTCTATTTAATTGGCTTTGTATGCGTGAAGCCGTGATATTTCGCCCGTGGTACTTTTGCAGTTTACTGCTTAGTGGTTCTCTTCTTTCAAAAATCAACTGCTCGATGGAAAAAGAGTTCACTTAATGTCTTGAGAGCGAAAATTCCTCTGTAGCTACCGGCACCCTTTTCTCAGCCTACTTTGTGTGAAAATTCTTTTGCGGAAAGAACCGTTCGTTGAGGGTGCAGTGACCCTTTTTGTCTTCCAGGATTTATAATGCTTTGCTTGGAACAATGCTTTTTTATGATTTCCATGCTTTAAATAGTTCAAATTGAGCGTAATAAAAAAATTATTATGCATGTTATGGCGGTACATCATATGTCGCAACTTTTTTATTTTTCAAAAACTGTAGGTTTTCATTGTTAAATTATATATTTAAAAATTAGCAATAAATGTTATTCAACTCATTCATAAAAAAGAGCATAGTCCATTTTTTCTGAAGTACACATCGATATAAATATATTTTTGATGCTAATGTTTTAGAAAATGTACGAATTTAGTAAAAATGGCTGGATTTTTATGTAGGATTTTAAAATTAGCGGGCGGCACTCAAAGTGTTAAAAGTCCTCAATTACTCGGAGGATACATAAATTCATATTCGTATCCGTTCGCCTCGTTCTGTCATAGTTTCTGTCGGACCAAGGAACATGATGAGGTTTTATATAATTGTCGGTTTGTCGCTATGAAAGACATCTATTCTTGATTGACCAAGCCTTAAAAGACACGCGCGCAGTCTCAATTTCTGCGGTCTTCAGCCTAAGCTATTTAACGAGCTCAGTAACGCCATCCGTTCGCTCTGTTAGAGGGCAGAATGTTAGGGAAACGAGGGAGGGGAAGGAAAAGCATATGATTTTTAGATAGATTGAAAGGGAGTAGGCCTTACAGTGAATTAAAGAAGGCAGTGCTGGAACGAAAGGGAGGCTCCCAGATCACTTCTTTAGTACTCCAAGGAAACCTACCTTAATCGGTAGAATACTATAATAATAATTCCCCCTGTTCTACTCTGTCAAAGACGTTTTAAGTTGTCCACGTTTTCTACGTGTTGTTAGTCCATCGTTATGCTTGCTTTTGAGAGCCTAGCGGTGTTTGTTCAGTCGAATGGAGATTGCTCTGTTAGTTTGCTCGACGCATTTCTGGCCGCAGCCGCAGGAAATCTCGTACATTCCTTCACATGGGCTGCAAATCACGGATTCTGCCTGTACATAGGAAGAAGGTGGCCAATCTTCTCCATAACACTATACTTTGGTGTGTAAAAAACGAATGAAAAGATGGGGAGAATTCTGAGAAGAATTATTTCCCTCACATCATCCGGGAGGCCATTGCAATTGAAAAATTAGAAGACATTTTCAACGGAGATGATGGTTATGCACTTAATGCCACTTTGGAAATACTCATTCATAAAATCTCAGGGTCCTCGACGCTGATTGGTGGTCTTACTGGTCGGCCACCCTGAGGGTCATTAGAGGGCTTGTCGGCACCCAGACCTGATCTGAAGATTTGATCGGCATAGACCACGAAACGTCATCTTGAAAACAGCTTGACGCCACCAACTCGGAAGCCATAGAGAGGACTTTTATCATCTGCAAATGAAGGAGATTGCATGGCAGGCGCCTGGTGCCAATCTGGGCGCATTTTAATCAGCTTTCAAAGTGTCCGTCACGATTTTGAGAGAGTATAGTGTTAGTTCACCCACCAGAGGCACGAAAGTTTCGAACAAGCGAGAGAGGTGAGCGATGTTTTGAGGAACCGGGTAACAGGTATCGTGATGCTCGGAAGAAAATTGTTAGCTCCACGCAACACATCCAACCGCAATTCCGAGGTTCAATTAAAACAAATGTGGTGTAGCATAAGAAGTGCTGGACGATAGGTGATCCAACCACAACATATGCAAAACATTGGCTGGACCGTACACGCAAGAGTGATTTTTGACGCCATGCTTCTTTGAAACTAAGCAAAGGGAAGTAATTACACTCTATAGAGCAGTTGGAAATTTCAACGGCTATTCAAAACCAAAATGTATTTTTTTGTAAATGACTTTTTTTTACACTTCCCACTCCTTGCCTTCGCTGTCGCTCCTCCTGAACTTAAAATGGAACACGCGAGGTCTTTTTTCCACAAGAAAGTTGTTCAATACTACTTACACCCCCCAGCCCAATTTACAAACACCCCCCCCTCAACCTCCAAAATATGGTTAAATTTGCTCGCATCACGTGCAGTTCATCTTGACCATGACATTCCGAGGTCGAAACATTCAGTGGTTAGTAGGGATGGACGGATCCAGGATTTTTTTCGAATCCGGATTCGAATCGGATCCTTGATTTTCGGAGCCGGATTTTTCGGATCGGATATTTTCGGATCAAAATGTATTTTTAAATTCCTGCTACTAAACGAAGTAATTATTTAAGTTTATTCTGGGTAAGTACAATCGAAGGAATGCTTTTTAGATTTTCATACACATTTTAATATTTTTATAAATTGAAAATCATTTTTGCAGGTTTTCAAGAGTTATTTTAAACATCTTTACATGCTCAGGACCTAAACTGTTACGCTCAGGTTTGGAAATGAAAATAGGAAAAATCTTCGGATAAACCACTGACTAGTGGCGTAGGACAAGAATTGCATGCGACGGCACATTCGAAGAGAGACTCTTTCTCTCGCAACTCTTTCCACCCTTATTTATTGCATTCACTGAAGCTATTATTCAAAACTTCGGATCCAGATGCGATGTCTTCCGTGACTTTGGATCCGATGTATCCGATCCGACCATCCCCAGTGGTTATACTCTGTTCATTTTATGCCTGCGGGTGAGCTGGTGTGGCCAAAGCAAGTGAAGATGAGGGGAGGGAAAGTTTCTCGACATGTACTTTGTCTTTACCAATCAGCAAACAGTAGGCGTGGCCTCAGTCAGTCGCTCTCAGACCTCCGCGGAGTGAACATCGTGAAGCAGTGTTGCCAAACCTCACGCGTTCTCCTTGTATGCGACTAAGTACGCCTTCCACCAACGGTGCCTCATTCAGCGCGGTAGCTGACAATGTAATGGGCTTCTGTGAAAGGATTATCCCCAACGCCTTCCGAATTAGTAGGTATATTGTCTCGACGCCGGGGCCAAAATTCCTGTGGCTACCCATGACTCAAACGTTTTCAGTGATAAGAGGAGGCGGCTATATAAATTTGGCAACGTTATGTCCGCTCCTCCTCTCTCTCTTGTTAGTACCCCTTCCCTATCAGCGAAGCCATCCGATAGTGTCCGTGCTCTTACGAAAGCTCAACCGCAAACATAAAGTGAATAGACTATAGTCAAGAATAAAATTAAGTGTACCGTGCAAACGCTTTTCTCCCTTTGCAACACGCGCCACTACCAATTTGGCGATACTGTAAAAGTAAATGGAAACAGTGCACTTACCAGAGGCTCCATCTTGGTGTGCAGATCGAGCGGCGCAGCGTGCCCCCTTCCACCTTCATCCTCCTCCTCCTCCTCCTCCGCTTCCTCCCCCTCCTCCTCCTCCTCCATGTCCTCCTCTTCCCCGCCCCCTCCTCTTCTTCCTTCCACCTCGCCCCCCACCTCCATCCCCTCCTCCTCTTCTTCCTCCTCTTCTCCCCCCTTCGCCCCCGCCGCTCCGCTCCAGCCCTCGCGAGAGGCCGTCGACGGCGCCCAGCCCCCCGTGGCCTCGGAGGCGGCGGACTCCCCGACGGACGCTGCGTCCTCCTCCGCCCTCTGGCCCTCCACGCCCTGCTGGGCCATTTCACGCTCCTCTGCGCATTTCCCTGCACCCGGCCCGCCGCCTTCAGCCGCGCCCTCCGCCGCCACGATGACAGCCGCCGTCGCTCCGGCGCTCGCCTCCCAAAGCTGCTCGCACTGCGGCACTGTTGAGAAATGAGGACCGCTGTTACACTGGAAGTAGCATCTTAATTAGCAAGCACTGGCCATTTCCGAAGACCGGAAATCTTACAGATTGGAAATGATAGATTTTTTAACCCCTTCCACTAAAATTTATTTTCTGAATATGGCGCTCCTATCCTCAATTTATTATTTTTGATTCTTTCTAAAAAGAATGCTAGGCATTGAAATGATATTTTTTTGTTTTTAATCAACAATGAAATAAAGTGATTATAATTTCATATGGTGAGGTATCTAGTTACGTTCATCGAGAACACACCTATCGCTACTCGCATAATATCATTTGAATACTTCCAATAAATCATATTTCATGAAATATAAGTTGTTCATGTTCTTCATTTACATTATTAAAGTTTCAAATTATTGATTTTTTTGCCCTAAAAATGTATTAAAACTATGAAAATCCGATGATGACCTACACTACCGTCATTCCATGATTTGGCATCGGAAGTTCATTACGAGCTTAACTCGTCTTTTCAGCGCAAGGGGTTAACGAATAAAAAACTTTCTTCCATGTAAAACTTTTTTCCGCACTTTTTTTTACTTCCTTGCATAAAATTTTTTCAGGAAAGGCATGTCCTCAGTGCATTTACTTTATATTGCTCCTGAGAACATACACTGCTATATTATCACTTCCATGAATTAGTTATCATATGGATATGGCGATTTCAAGAGCAGTGTCTTCTCTGACGAAGTTAGCCATATCTTACGAACGCCAACATACTTCGGAAGATCAGATCTTAGAAATATAAAATAAGAGAGATAGACTGTAGAACAGACAGATTCAGAATGTCTTTTTTTCCACGAAAAATAAGATATTATAACGGCAGCGTTATGACTCACAAAAAGATTAGATGACTTTGTGGTGTAGCCTACTAACCTATGTAAAACTTAATGCATGTTTCTTAATTCTATTATTATTTCCAACAGCATATTATTGCACAATTTGTTAGTATACGTGACGTTTTTTGGACCGTGTGGTGTGCATGCGGGAATCCAATTGCATGCTGCATACTGGTGATTGATTACCCCCTGCCAAACACCCTAGAGGTGGCTCGCAGGGTAATATGTAGATGTAGATATATAAAATGTAGCGTCATTGTGAAAAGTATTTTCAATGGTGCCTGTAAAATCGCGTCAACTCACGGAATCGAACAAGCACATATTGTAGAAATCTCATTAAAAAAACTAGCGAAGAAACCCACGGAAGGAGCCAATCATGTCAAAATGTGTTAAAAATATGAAAATTAGATTCAGGGCATTAAATTAATGCCATATGCCATGAAAACCGCCATCCATCAAGTCACTGAATCAACGCTTTTTCACATTGCTTTCGAGCACAATGAAAAGTCGTCTTTTTTAAACGGTCTTTTTAGGAAGTGCCCATCTTTTGGAAACCCTAATGCAAATTGAAGTTGGAAGAGAACTACCTCCGAAAACGGTTTTCCGACAGCTTGACGCAATCATGAACGGGGAGGAGGGTGGGCTTCAATCGCCGCAATCCTTAGCTTAGCACTCTCGTCAGTCAGGGTACGTCGTAGTGCTAACCCATCCCAATTATTCCTCAAGCGAAGGGGATTCAGCACTTTCCTTGCTCGAAGGCTTATATACCCAGATGATCCAATGCGATAGCAAAGCAGAGTTGGGCGAGGTTTGACCGAAAAATATTTCGTTACTTTGGGCAGGTACTTTGTTAAGGTGTCTTTACGGAATGCAGCACACGCGATAAACGAGCCGTTAGACTACTAAGGTCTACGGAAAGGGCGCTAGTAGTAGCTCTTTCCGTTCGAAGGCTAAGACAGGGGTAGTGATAATTGAAACAGTAGTGGTAGGTATATTAAACAGGGGTTCCAAGATAACAACGCAAAGGACTCGATGCTTAATATGGACACGAAAGCTCATTTATTTTATTCTTAATCACATTCCAAAAATTCCTTTGCAACACGTCCACTGACAAAGTTAGTTGTACACGTTGCCAACTCATTAAAAATAAAGTAGATACAAATAGACACAATTTTCACTGATTGCCAAAGGTAATGACTATCTACGACTATGGTGAAATGCATATTCTAAAGGTACATATTGAATGACGACGACTTACTTCGATCATAAACTTGGGTCTCGACTGATAAGCCACCGATCTCAATCGCGAATGATCCACAAATGATCTCGGTCGTGATCGTCCGAAAAGACTGCCAAGTTGGTAGGAGTGATGCTGACAAAAATCTATCGATCGATCAATCAATTCACAGTGATCGCGCACGTCTCCCGCTCATCACTATGCACGATCACGTGAATCGCCACAAATGCGGTTGATCTATATGGCGAACGTTGCAGTTAACAGGCTCAATTCAATGCACTCTTTGGATTCCGAAGGGATGATCAGTTCGTACAAGAGGGGTAGCGTGTTCGGAGCACAGGGAAGGCGCCAGGGAGTCGGGAGTTGATCATTACGGCAGGATCGAAGGCGCATTAGCGGCGGAGAATAGTTTGGGCAATCCTAATAATCTCTCTCCTCTTGTGAGCTCCCCACCTCTCTACGATAGCCGCTGGCGCGCGCTGCGGCTCATAATTCCGACAACAGAGAGCACTTGACAGCCAAATAATCATGCTTTTTGCATCGAGATGGTATTTGGAGTAGGTAACCGAAAGATAACTTCACAGGAAGAGCCGGGATGGGAAGTCGGAGGGAAACCCAGCGTCGGCATTAGCGTGCCGTTAACGAAAGGCGTCAAGAGGGCCACGGCTTAACGTCCCATCCGACGGACGCAGTGTTTCACTTGAAGTGCTCTTATGTGGCCGAACGATAGCAGTGCATAGAATTTCCATTGTCTGTTGTGCCAGATGGAGACTAATTCTCTCCTTGTTGAGGGTCATTTCATAGCGCGTCAAAGCTCAGGAGATATACTTTCTCCCGTTTCGAAGGTCGTAGGATCCTGTTTCCTTCTTTCTCCACCATTCTCTCCATTTCGGGCAACCCTCCCTTCCTATCATTCATATCTTGTATCCAATGCTCTGCATCTTTGCCCTCCACCATTCCCACTAGAATTATCCCTTCCAAGCCTTTATGTAAGCTATGTCTCAGTACATGGCCAGCACATTTGTCCCTTATTCTTGTTTTTGTTTTTACATGGCTCCGCTTTTCGCCAACATTTTTAATACCTCTTCGTTTCCATCGACCAAGCGAAGTGTATAGGAGTTGAGGGGACTCGGTGACCCGCTCAGAAAGAGTTGGTGGCGTAATCAACATATTTTTTCCAAGGGTTACGTAAAATCGCCAATTTTTCACCGCGAAGAGGATTTTATTTAGACGACGAATCCAAAAATGGGACACTAAGGTGCTCCTTATTTTTGAAATTCTATATAAAAACAATAATTAATAAAAGTTGGCGAACTATTCAAATCTCTAGATGCGAAAGTGGATCGGGCTGGTCAGGAGACTAGAAACTTGGCGTCATGTCCCGCAGACCCGGGTTCAGATCCTGACGGTGGTGGAGATTTTACGTAGACTGCCCAACCCCTAATAGAGTGCAGTGTGAAGGGCACTTCAATTCCAACACTCCGTCCGTCGGATGGGACGTAAAGCCGTGGTTCCCTTGGCGCCTTTCGTTAACGGGCTTTCGGCAGCGCTAATGTCGGCGCTGGGTTTCCCTCCGACCTACCATCCCTGCTCTTCCTGTAACTAATGCTCTGGAATTACAACGAAAACTCCCACTTCAAATACAATTGACCAAAAAGAGCAATAATACACTCAATGCAATAAAACAGCGACTATAGCCAAATACACATAATAACGCCAACAACAAAGTAAACACGCCACACAACGATTTCCAGTAGTCTCTGAATATTGTCAAAAATAACTGACTGCAAAGTTACTAAAGTTCGTTTCGTGGCTATGAAAGGCGTACCTATATATTAACCAGCGTTGAATGATTTTATAAATGTCACTTTTACGTTTTGGTTGGACGATTTTAGCGATCCAGAATAAGTGTTGAACGGGTCGTTCACTCAGATAGGAAATCGGTCTCCCCTCGAAGCACAAGGGATGACAACCTCTGGCATCCCCAACCCTCACAAAGAGAAAACAAAAGCCACCACCTCCCTCCTTTTTCGCCTCCTGTGTCCACACGGCTCCTCCGCCTCCTCCACAGCATGTACGCGCGTATGATAATAAAAATGAAAAGCTCCCTCCGCGCGTCTCACTTCCTCCTGTCTTCACGCATGCCAACGGCTTATCTCCTGCGCCCACCCCTGCCGGAGATGTCTTGCACCGCCACCCCTTCCCCAAGCACCAACGAGCAACAGGTCTTCTTTTTATAAAGTTCCTCCCTCCCCCATTCCGTTTACGCACCCCCGCCCCGCCCCCCCCCCAACACCTTCCTCCCCTTCCAACCACCCTCTCGCTTCCACAAACAAACCGCTCCTTTTTTTTCATCGCCTGGAGGAGAGACCCTTTTCCGATAGCGGTCGTTTAAAGACAACTGCCGATCTCACTGCGTGGCGAGTAGGAAAGGGCTGATAAAGGCGTACATCTTAACCAACACTCAAAGATTAAATATCTGTTCCTTTGATTCTTATTTCACTTTTTCGAAAATACACACTCCTAAATTTTTTATACGATTCTCGTCCGATTGAGGATGGAGGGTCAATTAACGAAGTCACATCACAAAAGAAGAGAGATGAAGAAAAGTGTAGCCTATGGAAAATATAAATGAGAATTTGGGAAGAATTTAATAGCCATGCACCGACACAGATAGGTTAGGAGGAATAATAGGGTAGTTTCCTTCATCAAAGAAAACGAAAGGATGTGACTGCGATTCTTTGCCCACCATTAGTGTATTCACAATATACAAATTAGAAGAATAGCACGAAAAGCAGAAGAGTACTTGGATGAGGACCAATTAGGATTCAGAAAAAACAAAGGCACAAGGGAAGCAATATTGGCCCTAAGACTGCTCATAGAGAAGAGAATGGAATAGAACAAGCCAACATTCGTTGCGTTTGTGGACTTAGAGAAAGCATTTGACAACGTGGATTGGAGCACAATGCTTGGAATCCTAAAGGAAATTGGGGTTCTTTATGATGACAGAAGAATCATCCACAGTTTATACAAAAACCAAGTAGCCGTGATAAAATCAGGGCCCAGCTGTGAAGAAGCAAGAATTAAGAAAGGAGTGCGACAAGGCTGTACATTGTCACCCGTAATTTTCAACGTTTACATTGAAAAAGCCATTAATATAACCTTCCAGAAAAAAACCTGCATTACAAATTATTGTTAAATTATTAACTGGTGTAGTTACACCAACATTTGACGCATGCGATGCATCAACACATATATCATCGATTCCTTCAGCGTTCTAAGCTGAACTGCTTCAATCTTTCTCTTAATGAAATGAAAGAAAAGGAATTGGGAGTGAATATCCATGGAGAAAAAATTAGCATGCTAAGATTTGCCGATGACATAGCCGTTATAGCAGAAACAGAGAAGGATTTGAAAAATATTCTGGTTAATATGGGTAGGGTAATGAGTAGATATCAACTGAAAATAAGCACGAAGAAAACCAAGATCTTAGTATGCAGCAGAAGAGAAGAAGTGAAGACCAACATTAAAATAGGGAGGCAAAAACTGATAGAGGTGGATGAATTCTGTTATTTGGGAAGCAAGATAACTAGTGACGGGAGAAGCAAGAAAGAAATTATCAGCAGAATAGCCCAGGCGAAGAGAGCATTCCGCCAAAAAAGAGACCTGCTTACAGCGGGAAACTTAAATATGGAAGTAAAAAAACAATTTATAAGAACCTACATCTGGAGTATGCTCCTATACGGAAGTGAGGCATGGACAATGACCGCAGCGGAGAAAGCAAGGATAGAGGCCTTTGAAATGTGGTGCTACAGAAGAATGATGAAAATCAAATGGATCGACCGAGTTAGTAACGAGGAAGTCCTAAGATGGGTAGGAGAGAAGAGAAGCCTCATGAAAACCTTAATAAGAAGACGGAACAACCTTATAGGCCACATCTTGAGACATGATGGCCTGATGAAGACAATCGTCGAAGGACAAGTGGAAGGCAAGAATGGAAAAGGAAGACCCCGAACAAAATATATGGAACAAGTAAAGAGAGATGTGAAAGAGAAGAAATACGTAGGTGTGAAAAGATAAGCTGATAGGAGAGCTGCGTCAAACCAATCCTAGGATTGTTGACCAGTGATGATGATGACAAATTATTTGTTTTTAGAAATACCGGTTTAGACGAATGGCAATGGTCAATTTTAACCTCATTTGAAAAAGGCCAGATTGGCGCCCATGCGATGCCACTCCGAGTGACGTCACAGGGACCTAGTTTCTATACGAGTAGATAGCAGTTTTACATCGACTGAGATTACAAATGCATGCATGAGGCACAGAGCTCAGGGAAACGTCTTAATAATCACCTATTAAAACTGCCTAGGGTCGGAAAGTATTCGTTTGATAGGGTATTAATTTTCCTTATTTAAGCCAAGTGTTACCTGCTAGCAAGGACTCTGCGACCTGCCAGCAGCCTGCATCGTATCAGCGCTCAAAGCCTCTCCCCAAGGTCATCTCATAAGGCGACAGCGGGAACCAGAAGTACGTCACACGGGCTTTTCCCAGTATTCATACTTTGCCGTCGCGTTTTCGCGCGCTTGAAAATTTTCACTTTTCATTTAATCGCGGAAAATAGATATCGTCATTGAAAAATCTAAACGGTGAAATGCGTACTCCAGGAGTAATAATATTTCGATTTAGGCAATAAAAAATAATAGGAAAGCACCCTATTGCAGAAGGGGTTGTGGAGGGAGCAACGCGATGGGAGACTGACATAAATAGGTTGAAATGCGCGATGGGTGAGAATGACCGACTGAGGATACGAATATCTTATCCTCCAGTTAGCAAAGGGATCCGAAATAGCGATTGTTTTGAAGAGATGGAAGGGAGATGCGTAAAATTGCATCTTCAGTACTCATACCTCTTAAGAATACAAATTGCCGAACGCTAAAGTAGCTATTGGTGTTAAAGACATGTAAGAGCCAAGTTTTAATAAATTTTTTCCAAGACTTTCGAGAAGATAGGCAATAATGATATTGATCTATAATTGCTAACCTTAGTTTTATCACCTTTTTAGAAAATTGGAACTATTAAAGCTGTTTCTAATTCATTCGGAAATTCACCTGTTATCACACTCAAGTTTGCTATGTTTGTAAAAACTGGTGCAATGAGATCATTAACTTTTTTGATAACAATGATACTGGTTTTATCATAGCCTATTGAATTTTTAGGCTTCATTTCTTCAATAATTCTACTAACCTTTTAACATCAGGAGGAAAAAATTAAATGACTGAGCTACATCACAGCTTGGAAACCACCGCTCATAATGGCTTTTAATGCAAGTATCAAAATTATTGGGTTCACTTGATAGTCTCCGAACAGCTTCACTAAAATAGTAGTTAAACTCATTTACTATGTTTTAATTAGAAAACAACAGCTGCCTTTTTCTTCTGATTCAATCTTTTTGATTTTAAAACCAATGTAATCCCTACCTAGAATGTTTTTTCAGAGTCCTCCATTGCTTAGCCGAGTCATTACAATTACATTACAAAAAATAATACGCTTCCAATAATACTTTGCAATGTCATCATCGAGACGGGTCTTAAAGGATTTGTAGTAGCGCTTCAATTTATAGTTATATGGTTGATTCCTCATTTTTTTGCATAAAAAATTTCTTTTAGAAATACTAATGCATAATTTTTTGTTATCCACGGTTTTATCATCCCGTACTTATTTACTTTTCTAATAGTAAACTCATCACCATTGATGCCTCCTTCAAATATTTCTAGAAAAATCGCATAAGCTTTGGTGATATTACTTTGGTTATGTACCTAATCCCAGCTACATTGCCGAAAATGTTCATTCAAAGCAAGGAAATCGATTTGTACAAAAGACTCATTAATCACCTTTTCACATTTTCTGAGCCTATTTCTTAATTTAAGATCACATAGGGTCTATTTTTTTCATAAGGCGAATTTTGAAGGGTTAAAGCAGTACTTGTCGAACTCATTCACTGTTTTCAAAGGCGCCACTCTCAACCTTGGGGTAAACAACGCATGGAACAAGTTCATTAGTATTATGCAAGGGGCCGTGGATAACACGATACCCAGTAAGTTAAAACGTTTGAATACTGAACCAAGATGGTACAATGCTAAAGTCCGTAAAGCTCTAAAGAGTCGAAGATCAATTCACGCTAAAATGAAAAAGACACATGCGGGTCTTACTTGTGAGAAAATACAAAAAAAGCATGAAAATAATTTTTAAAAATGAAAAAAAGAGACGAAGGGAGGCTTTGAGTGAATTCAAAACAAAAATATTGGGCGAATATTTACATGACAACTCTAAGGCTTTCCGGTCATACGTAAGGGAGGTACGGGGAAATAGCGCTACAGTCTCTTCATTAACAAATGATCGAGGCGATAGAGTAACGAACAATCGAGATAAAGCTAATCTCTTAAATACATTTTTTCATAGTGTCTTCTCTAATTTCACGACAAATATAACAACACCTTTACTTCAACGCTACCAAGAACAAATGCCATCTATCTGTATTTCAAGCAGTGGTTTAGGGAAACAACTCAGCTCTATTAATCCAAAGAAATCGACAGGCACTGATGTCGTTCCAGCTCGAGTGTATAAGGAATCAGCATCAGAGAGCGCCTTATTTGAAGATAGTGTTCGAAAAATCTCTAGAAGAACACACAGTCCCTAAATATTGGAAAACAGGGAATGTCACGCCTCTATTTGAAGGTGAGGATAGGGAAAAGCCTAGTAATTACCGTCCAATTTCACTTACTTCCATTTCTTACCAAATATTGGAACATATTATTTTTAGTTCGGTAATGAGTTATCTAGATAGCCAAAATCTGTTAGCGAAAGAACAGCACGGATTTACAAAAGGGAGGTCTAGTGAAATTCATCTTGCTCTCCTCGTTCACGATATCTAATCCGCGGGTGACACACATGTTCAAGGCGACGCCACATTTTTAGACTTCAGAAAGGCATTCGATAAGGTTCCGCATTGAAAGCTGATTCAAAAGTTGGAACCATACGGCATAGATACACACGTAAATGGTTGGATCAAAGATTTCCTGAATGATCGCGAACAGAGGGTTGTTTTGGATGGAGTTAGCTCGGATACAATTCAAGTTACCTCAGGAATACCCCAAGGAAGTGTTATCGGTCCTCTTTTGTTCCTTCTTTACATTAATGATATTACCACAGAGCAAAATCCACCTCTTCGCAGATGATGTAGTTGTATAGAGAAGTTTACGACCATGGAGATAGATAAGCAGATATAAAAGGACCTCGTCGCTTCAATTTCAGTTTTATTTATTTAAATGCGCTCGGGTCGACGCGGGGTGATGTTCCCTACGAGTGACCTCACACCACCAATATGAAAATACACACCCCTTGCAGACGCCTTCCGTAGGCTTCAACACACATTCGAACCAGTGCCCTTCGATAATAAGTCCAATTTGCGCTACTTGCCGCTCTTTCCACTATGTCACAACTCATTAAAAAAATTGAGCCATAAAAATCCGCCTAAAATAATTGCTAAAACTACGGCGCAAAAGACATGAACTAACATCAAAATTAGGGATAGGGTCGGATACCTCGGATCCAAATATACGCGGATATTGTCCTTCATCGGATACATCGGATCCAAAGTCACGGAAGATATCGGATGTAGATCCAAAATTTTAAATAATAGCTTTAGTGAATGGAATGCCCCATAAGGGTGGAAAGAGTTCCGATTCTATCTTCGAATGCGCCGTCGCATGCGATTCTTGTCCTGCTCATGACCTGTTTTGTTTGAAAGCTCTCGCAGAGGTTACGTAGGAGAATTTCAGCCGCGGAAAATACAAATAGCAAAATACGACTGGCATATTGAGTGACTCTGCCCAAGGGATTAAACAATCATCGGGGGAATCTCAGCGTCAGGAATTGGAAAACGCATTTGGATCAGAAAATATCCGATCCGAAAGATCCGGCTCCAAAAATCAAGGATCCGATCCGAATCCGGATCCGAGAAAAATCCTGGAACCGTCCATCCCTAATCAAAATAACACCACAACATTGTTTACAGTCACTTCGTCCCGAAGGTTTCTCCCCTTGCCGAGTCGTTCAGTCGCGTTCGAAGTCTGGGTCGGTCGTCCGTGACCGAGAAAAGTTTTCCAGCCATTCAAAACCAAAAACGGCGGCTGGCGAATGAAATTCTCCATCAAATTCGACGCCATGAGAAATCTCCCCAATTATGGAGCTCTATTTAAAATAAATATTGGGAAATACATAAGGTCACAGGGAGCGACCGACATCGGTCGTGATTGACACAGGAAGTGACCGACGCGCGATTGACTCATCAATTGAACGGTGAACGGAGATCGACAAGAGTGAAATGAGCCCCTAGGCCCAGTGCCTCGTCAGCAGTGAGCCATTCCTAGGTCCGAGTGAAACCCCCTCCCCTCCCTCTGTAGCGCGGTGACTCAGAGCAGAGGGGAGGGGGTCGACCACGTGACTGCTAATTAACTCTTTGAAGTAGCGGAGAGGTCGCTGACGTCACCCGTGGGGCGGGAGGGGCGGGGGAGGAGGCAACGCCTCAATAAGGAGGCATGGAGCGGAGGAAGCACGGTTTCTCAGAAGAGGAGCGAAAGGACGCCACGGCGGTACACGCGCGCACTTGACACGAATCGCAGACATCCGCCCTCTGTGGGAAAAAAACGCCGCTTCCAAATACCCGAGCGAATTGCCCACGAAATTAAAACATTGAAATGCTTGCAACACGATAATCAATAATATTAAAAATTATAATAATAATAATTATTATGGTAAAAACGGCAGCGTGTCCAATCTGCACCTACATTATACCATTTCAGTCACTTTTTTGCTCTCATTAGGCGAGTTAAGGCTGTTCTACACGGTACACGGAATAGGGTAGTTTCCTTCAACAAAGAAAACGAAAGGCATTGATTGCGATTCGTTACCCACCATCAGTGTATTCATAATATACTAATTATTTGGTTTAAGAAATCCAAGTTCAGACGAAAGGCAATGGTCAATTTTATCCTCATTTGAAAAAGGTTAGATCGGCGCCCATGCGATGCCACTCCACGTGACGTCGCAGGGACCTAGTTTCTGTGCGAGTAGATAGGAATTTTACATCGTTACCAATGCATGCATGAGGCACAGAGCTCAGGGAAACATATCTTATTCTCACCTATCAAAATCACCTATTAAAACTGCCTAAGGTCGGAAAGTTTCCTTCTTTTGATAAGGTATTAATAATCCTTATTTAAGCCAAGCGCTACCTGCTAGCAGGGTACTCGGCTACCTGCTAGCAGCCTGTGTCGCAGGGGAGCATATATTGTCCTCGCCCCAAGGTCACTTCACACGGCGACAGCGGGAACCAGAATGACGTCACACGGGATTTTCCCAGCATTCCAACATAGCCGTCGCGTTTTTGCGCGCTTGAAAATTTTCACTTTTCATTTAATCGCAAAAAATAGATATCGTCAATTAAAAATCTAATGGCGTGAAATGCGGACTCCAGGAGTAATAATATTTCGATTTAGGCAATAAAAAAATCATAGGAAACCACCCTATTACGCAATCTGACGTGCACGCGAAGGAGCAATCAAAATTGCGTCGCGTAAAGCGGTGAATCTCTAGAACACATGCGAGAATGCGTGGATGCGAGACGGCAAAATAGCCCGTTCTAATTTCGTTCATGCATTTGCGCAATTCCACGCCATTTTAGAAATAAATGCAGCTCTAACCTGCGCAATTACGCGCCCCGTGTAAAACGGCCTTTGGAATGGAAATATTTACAGGTGCATAGAGCAAAGCATTAGATAAATTAACTTAGTAAAATCGAAGAAGATTCTTTCTCAGATGACGGGAAACATATTCTTCGTTCACTATCGTACTATGGTGGACGTGTTAACGAGAAGAAAATAAGGGAAATTTGACAGCAAAGCACAGAGATTACGAATGCGATTCATCGTACTATTATAAACAGCAACGGTGTTTCTATTAGTAAATAAAATTAATGCCGTCACTCGCTAGTATGACTTATTGCATGTTATCTTTTTCTATTGATTTAAGTGGTATGGATTTACTATAGGACTCACTAACCGTTGGAAAGTTTTGCCTCTGCATGAATTTGCACGTAATTTTTGCCATAATGGGTAATTATTTTTATGCATTATGCAGCTTGCTGGTAATAGGTAACCCCCTGTCACCCTAGAGGTCGCTCGTAGGGTATTATGTAGATGTAGAAGCTCACAGTTCTACGTATATTACGAGTCTAAATTAACGGGGTAAAATAGGCTTTCTTTGGAGTCGGCGATATTTGTATCACGGGCTAGGAATCCAATCATCAGTTCGGGATAGCATCGCAAATTATTTATTAAATATCGTTCTTCCGAAATCATAAGATTTGAGTATTGACGTTGGTGTCGCCAAGAGAGTATGCGTAGATGTATTTCGTAGGCTATATCAAAGATTTGCACCAATAACTCTTCAATAAGAAGCCAAATCTAATGCCTTTAGCTCAACCCACTCGCTCATCACGAATAATACAATTAAGATAAAGAATCCACGAAAAATAAATACCATAACTATAACGCCTACGATTTGTTCCTGAATCGACATAAACGTAACCTATAGGGTCGACTCACCCCTTATAATCTTACGGATGTCTACTAGCGATGGGCTGAGGTATGTCTCTAAATAGGGCGAGTATACCTACAGTAAAGTTTATCATTTTTATATTGATTCTAGCTATTTTAAGTAACGGATATTAAACATTTTCAAAGAAAGACTTTTGATGGCTATAGTTTTTCGTAAGAGCAAAGATAACCCCTTCTAATCACGTGTGTAGAGAACTAGCCTCAGATGTTCTTGCAGTTAATATTCAATAAATCCATCAAGCAACACGAGGTACCTAACGACTGGAAAATTGCTTACGCCAATATTCAAAAGTGTAGACAAGGAACAGCCATCTAATTACAGACCGATGTTCCTGTTCCTTGCCTAAACTTTTGAATTTTTTTTTTTAGCTATGAGCAATTTTCGAGTCATTAGGTACTTCATGTTGCTTGATGGATTTACTGAATATTAACTGCAAGAAGGGGGCAATTTCTGAGGCTAGTTCTCTACACACGTGAGAATTAAGGATTTCGTCGGGACGAGGTGATTTATTTGGATTGAGCGACTTCAATATATTTTCTATTAACTAATGTAAATAGACGGTATCTTTCGTATGCAGAGATAGTCAACTGTCTCGGGTGAGTTCTCAGAAGGCTCGGTGAACACGCTCTTGAAGTAGGAATTTAATAAATTGGCTTTATCGGAACTGCTTTTCAACCCATCTCCATTATCGTTTCTCAGCGAACATACGGTAGATCGTTTACAATGAACTTCCCTAAAATAAGACTAAAATGCTTTTGGATTATCCCGTAACTGCTCTTCTAGTGTTTTTCTTTTAAAATTCGTGAATGCATTCCTGAACGCTCCCTTCTTGACAGCTTTAGACAACTTCTATGTTTTAATTATTAACTCGCGTTCATTAGCGGACAAATCCGCATTGACTTTTTTCATTTCAGCATGACACGCTCTCTGTCGCCTCAATGATTTCCTCACATCCGCGACATACTATCTCTGTTGAATGAAATAAAATAAATATGTTTTATTCCACACTTTATTTTAAATCGTACGACCGGTTTCAACACTTAGTGTTATCATCAGGTCATAGTGTTATCACACCTGATGATAACACTAAGTGTTGAAGCCGGTCGTACGATTTAAAATAAAGTGTGGAATAAAACAAAGTTATTTTATTTCATTCAACATGAAGCAATTCCACAAAGTAACGCCTGAGACCGTGTCTTATGCATACTATCTCGGTTTGCTGCGCTCTTCAATTATTTTACAATGGATGTAGCTATTCATTTCCGAAGTTAAGAGCGAAAGAAAAGCTTTCCATGTACCCTCTACACTTAACTATTTTATTGATTCTTGAAACGCGGGGAAATAATTTTTCAGATGACTCTTAAATCAATCAAAATCAGCTCTTTCAAAAATGAAAAGTTTACGTTCTTTTTTAAAGTTTTCAGCGGTATTCAAAGAAACCTTTGCAGTTACTACCCTACGGTTACTTATTCCTTCGACGGAGCTCACGTTTATTACCTCATGATGTATATTTGTCGCTAATAAATCAAGAATACTTTCTCAACTGTTTGGTGCGGATGCCTTTTGAAACAAAGAGTTAGATGTAAAAGTGTGTAATAAAGCCTCGCAAATCATTTTATCCCTCCCACCAGGAATGAAGCTATGCGTCTCCCAATCTATAGAAGGGACGTTGAAATCTCCACCTACAATCAAGTTTCATTCATAATAATTGGATTCTAAGCTGTTTATTTGAGTTTAAAAATTCAACATTGACGTTATACCTAACACCACACAGATTCAACGCTGGTCTTAGTTACGGTTATCGCTTGGCTGACGATTGCATTCTTTACAGTTATAAATACTCCGCCCCCCGCTCGATTAATTCTGCCTTTCCGATAAACAGTGAACAATTTTGGGAAGAACTCATTGTCTGAATCATCATATGTTAGCCAACTTTCAGTTCCAAAAAAAGTTACACTTCGTACTACCTATGAATTAAATGGTGGAATTCGGGAATCTTATTTCTTAAACTACGGCAATTAACCACAGCCACGATTAAAACTTCGGAAGTAGTATTATTGCGATTCGGGAATAATTCTGATTTGATTTTGTCGAATAGACTATTCACAGGCTCTATACCGCTGATAAATGGAAATGCATGTTATTTTCTCACCATTAAAATGACCTGAGCCTTGACTGCCTTTGAAATTATTGCTCAACTGACGCTTCTCATGCTTAAATGCATTACCTGTATTAATGTAAATGGGTAATGCTGATCCTGAAACGCTTACTTTTCTTTCTAATACTCTATTCTTAATATATACTCCGTACATTAAACTTGTAAACTTAGAGAAACGACTAAGTACTTTACACTCCGCTTTTTAACTACCCCGATCGACTCAAACAACAGTGAGTCATTCTTAAGTGCGGGGAGCAGAGAACGGAATATTGGCAATGGCGGAGAAGCGAAGCAGTTGAAGCAAACTCTTCAAGCGGGTTGATGGTCCGCATCCCGCGCAAGTGGTGACGTCATCGGCGGAAGGGGGGAAAGTGGACGATGGGGGGGGGGGGGGGAAATGCGGAATGAAAGAGTTACAGTGTAGCGAGCGGAGGGGGGGGGGGAGAGAGCAAAAGAGAGAGAGGGAGAGGGAGAGGCGGCGCCGCTGACGGAGCGATATCAAGACGTAATTCTTTGCTCGTGCTCTCAGGGAACACAGTTCCTGAATGGGAATGCTCCTCAGGGCGAGGATTGGTGGAGGGCGGGTGACGTCACCACATCGCTCCCAACATCCTTCAAGCGTCACAATGGTGACGAAGTATCACGACACGTGACTTGCATGCGATCAGCGAAAAGGTGTAATACTTCCCTGCATTTGAGTATTTAGTAAAACCGAACGAGGGAAGCTCAGAGACTTTTTGCGGGTGAATAAAGTTTGAAAAAGTGTACAATGTACATTGTATTTCATTCTGATTTGTGTCTAATTTTTCCTCCTGTTTCATTGACGCGTAGATCGTGTCCACGCCACGTGATACATAGTATCTATACGTAGATACTACCCTGCGAGCCACCTCTACGGTGTTTGGCAGGGGGTGACCAATCACCAACATGCAGCATGCAAGAGGACCTCCGCATGCACACCGCACGGACAAAGAAATATTACAAATACTAGCAAAATACATGCCAATTTCAGGACGAATTTTTCCCGAGTTTTTGCGGAAAGATTTCGACTCACTGCATTTTATGATAGTAAAATTTGGAAAAGGTTTCTAAAAGTTCTTTTCATGATAAACACACTGGTTTTTAAACTATTCTGATATCTTTTAAAATAGCTTAGACTTTAAACTCCATGCAAACCTCGTTTTTCATCAAAATTTGTCCATCCGCCCGTATGAAAAAGGCTGCAAAAAAAAGTATGGCTTGTAAATTTTTTTTTCAAATGGTGTTTTGTGATTTACAACTTGTAGGGGACCAATGATAAAAAAAACAGGATAATTGAAAATGTCGAGCGACAAATTTTTCTTATGTTGGGCGATTTGAAATGGAATGACCCAATGCCTTCTTTCGATGCTTTTAATACTATAATCGATGTTCATAACATTGCAGCAGCGCACGTGACTACATACGAAGTGACTGGCGTCATGCGCAGTTTTGTCCCTTAAACATTTGGTGTACTCTATAGTGAGTCATTTATAGTAGCAAATAGACCTAAGTTAACATTATATAAACGCTGTTTTCAAAGGCCAAAGTTATTTAATTTAGTGCCCGCTAGAATTAAAAAAAATAAATACTCAAATGTAATGTTAAGACTTGCTAAAGACTGGCTTTTCTCGAAAGAAATAGCTGAAATTTTTTTGATGTTATTTATGTAAAACACTCATTTATCATTTACTGAATTATTATGTTTTTATTGGCATAAGTACATTTTATTATTTGATAGTGGCTCAATTCTGGTCTTATGACCTTGAAGACCTTGTCTGGTTTTTTTTTTGCATTTAGATGTAATAACGAAATGTAGGAGCAAATAAAAAAATTATTTTATTATTGTTACTCTTTCTTAGCGACCTTAGTTTAAGTGCGTGCGGTTGCCATGGCGACTCTTGCCGTCCGTCGTCGAATCATCTCCCTTCCTCACGAATATAATGATCGTGTGACCTCGACTCGTCGGGACTGTTAATTAGCGCGATATCATTACCTCCGCCTTCATCATCATAATCATCTCCTAATTAAACTCCGTCGCTCTTTTCAGAGGCGTCCTTGCTTCGTGGTCATGCCCTTCAAGGTCAAGAGAGGGGCGGCCACGGAGGGGGTGGGGGTGTGGAAGAGGAGAAGGGGTGCCTCCCCCCACCCTCTCAAATGCGGCACCACCCACCAGGTGGGGGCACGAGAAGACGTAAAGCAGGCTTTGATCGCTTTCAATAGGGTGGCTTCCTATTACTTTTTTAATGCCCAAATCGAAAGATAATTACTCATGGAGTACGCATTTCACGCTCTAAGATTTTCGAATGACCATACCTATTTTTCGCGATTAAACGAAAATTGAAAATTTTCAAGCGCGCGAAAACGCGATGCCTAAGTAGGAATGCTGGGAAAAGTCCGTGTGACGTATTTCTGGTTCCAGCTGTTGCCGTGTGAGGTGACCTTGGGGCGAGGCTTTGAGAGCTGATACGACGTAGGTTGCTATCAGGTAGCAGAGTACCCTGCTAGCAGGTAGCGCATGGCTTAAATAAGTATTATTAATACCCTATCAAACGAAGGTTACTTTCAGACCATAGGAAATTTTAATAATTGATTATTTAGAGATGTTTCTCTGAGCTCTGAGCCTCATGCATGCATTGGTACTCTCAGACGATGTAAAACTCCTATCTACTCGTATAGAAACTATTACCATTCGTCTTAAGTGTGATTTCTAAAACCAAATAATTTGTATATTATGACTACACCAATGGGTAAGGAATAGCAATCCATGCATTTCGTTTTACTTGATGAAGGAAACTACCCGATTGTTTCTCCTTCCGTCGAATCGTGAGAGGGAGTTAGTAACAGAAAAAATAGCGATAAATTAACCGTAGGCAGCACCAGTAGCGTATACAAAAAAAATCGAGGGGGGGGGCGCAAAAGATATCTTGAATTGCCTTTACTTGTATCCAAATAAAAAAGAATCAAGTCACATGCAGAGTTTAAGAAAATCTTAGTTAAATTCATTTCACAAATATACAAGACAATGTCATCTTATGATATAAAAAAGTTATGGTTGTGGTTCTGCAAATGTTTGGCAATGCGGGCCGGCCCGCAAAGGGGGGCGCGTCCCCCTTCGCCCCCCATCTGTATCCACCACTGGGCAGCACTTGGAGGGATATAAAAGTACCCAGTGGCCAAAGGCGGCTACCATAGAAAACACAAGCGCCAAACCTGACTAAATTAACGTTTAGTTAGGGTGAAAGAGAATGTACGTGCAAGTTTTTTAAACGCAATGTGTCGCAGTCATTTTTTTCACGCGATTCTCTCCCGTATTTTGATAATTAAAGCCTTAAATCATAATGGAAAACTTTAAGGGTAAAAAAATTATAATTATAATAAAGAATGGAGCACTAAAGACCGGAAAGACGTTGCGGCCGCTAAGAAGCAATTCTTATCAATTGCAATTTAGTTCTTGTGGGGGACAGACGAAACATTAATCCAAATATCTTCTATGAATTCGATGTATTCAGATCTATTCGAGACCCAACTCAACCGTTACAAAGTTATGAGGAAAGGAACATCGAACGTTAGATCGCTTTGTACCTGCGGTAGGATGAAAAACTTGATGTCGGTGAAGCTAAGAATGAACCTCGACGTATTAGGCAGTGGCGAAATGAATAGGCCAGAATAGGAAGACTTCTGGAGTGGAAGCTACAGAATGATACACACAGGATCGCTAAATGCTAATGGTTGAGTAGAGATAGTGCTTAGAAAGAACGCCGGCTTGCGTGTTCAAAGCTACCTGCAGTTTAATAAAAGGAGACAGAAGAAAATGGTGAAGATATAAACTAAACCCATAGCTGCTGTAGTGGTATAGGTTTACATGCCTATATCAGATTATGAAGATGAAGAAGTAGATGATGTCTATCAAGGTGTCCAACGGGAGAAATCAAACAGGTAATAGGGGAAGAAAACCTTATCATTTTAGGTGACTGGAATGCTGTTGTAAGCGAAGCTCAGGACGGAATAATAACCGGAAAATATGGATTAGGGAACATAAATGTACTATAGGCCGGCCCTTATTTTTCAGAATTGCGAAAAGTTATGTTTTCCTGGTCTCAAAATGATCCAAATGGTGTTCATATTCACGTGTTAAAACTTGGTTACTTTAAAATAACGGCAACCCGTGCCCCAAGGGCCCTAAGTACTATGGACCCTCAATTGAGTTTTTTGGGGCCGACAAAGCACTATTCCTATGTAAAACGTAAAAGTAAAGTCCTTAAGGGCCGATTTTCTGTTTGTTTTAACCTATCTCTAAGCGTGTAGGAGATATTGCCCGTCGTAATGCAATCCCCCCCCTAGGGCGCCACCCCGCACCGCGGCACCGCTAAGGTATGTCCCGCACCACTTTACTGGAGACTTCCCCTTAACCCCCTCCCCTCCCTCGGCAAAGACTTTGCTCCTGATGTCAAGATCTAGCCTCTGAAGAAATGTGCTTACCATAGAAAGAATTTAATTGCCATAACAATACTTCCAATCCAAGAGATCTATTTATTTTCACTCTGTCTATGAATTTCGGTACATTAACCAAAATAAAGTAGATTTTCATTGTATTTATAATTTTTCACTGACATCCTATATTTGGCAATGAAAGTGCCTTTCCTACGTAAGGGTTTTATTGCGATGAAAAGTCACACTTAGTGATAAATTTTGAAAGCTCTCTCCCTTCAACGTGACTGCCTAAATATCTTGAATTAGTTTCACTCCTCTCGCTGCACAATCATTTCCCACTTGACGACCCCGAATAATTTGCAAATCGTTCTTGTACGTTCATCCCATTCTCGCATGTTCACATCAAAAATGCAATGCATATTTACAATACATTAAATAGCTTTCTCGAATTAGTGGTGACAAAATTTGGTATAGATACCTTTGTCATGTCTTTACGTTTATAGAATGACTTCTTCGGTGGATCATATTTTCCTACACAAGACCACATACGGCGCATCACGTTTTTTTTCACACCTAGAAATGGATCCGTCAAAGAATGACAGGCCTACCAACTCCTCACTCATGTACCACAAGTGGTTTGAAAACCTCTTTTGTGCTGCTTTCGCTATGTCTAGGTTAACACTTTCGTAATTAACAAGTCCTTGTAGGAACTGCGGGTCACTGATGGGAGCTAATGCAACAAAAGGAGCGGAGAACCACATCTTTTCATTTCTTCTTGAATGTATTGAAATCTATTCAACCAATAACTGCATTTCGTTCTCCTCTTTATTTGCGTAAGAACTTTATCTCTTCAGCCCAATCACATTTATCCGAGAGATTAACTGCACTTTCAAAACTCGCGCGTCAAAAATGCAATGGTACCGCGACGGGCGATATCTCCTACACGCTTAGAGATAGGTTAAAACAAACAGAAAATCGGCCCTTAAGGACTTTACTTTTACGTTTTACGTAGGAATAGTGCTTTGTCGGCCCCAAAAAACTCAATTGGGGGTCCTTAGTACTTAGGGCCCTTGGGGCACGGGTTGCCGTTATTTTAAAGTAACCAAATTTTAACACGTGAATATGAACACCATTTGGATCATTTTGAGACCAGGAAAACATAACTTTTCGCAATTCTGAAAAATAAGGGCCGGCCTAATGTACAAGGAGAAAGGCTACCGTAAACCGGGACAACTTTGCCAAGTGGGACAACTTTGCTAAGTGGGACAACTTTGCCAGGTTTTGAGAAATATTATGTTTGGTGCCCTACTAAGCTCCCTAATTATCCAAGAAAGGGCCTATGTTTTCATCACACCGAAAAGATATTGAGTGATAGCCTTTCCACAGATTTGTAGTCCTACGAGTTTTTTCAGGTATTTATTAGTGTTTTGTTTTCGTCGCGCCAAACTGAATATTTTGGTAGGCTATTTAAGTGTCTCGCCCTGCCCATTTTCTCAAACGAAAGTAAAAACTTCTGGCATCGTTCAATAGAGCATATAAATTACTTTCAGAATCGCTTTAAATGGTAAAATATTTATTATATTTAGATTTAATAACTTAACTTGGCAATGTTGCACCAGGAAATTTGGTGGAAATGGGACAACTTTGCCAACCGACAACATTGTTATTTCTCCACTACCAGCAAACTTTTTCCTAAGGGTGCGTTTTTCATATTCGTTTTATAGGTCTTTCAAATGCCAAGACGCTTTAATACCAAGTTGGGAGGCCGAAGGTATCGAAATTATGATGACACTACGCTGCAACTTGCTGTCTCTGCAGTGATTAGTAATGAATTGAGCAGTGGAAAAGCAGCCCAAAAGTATAATATTCCACATAGGACAATTGACAGTAAGGTGAAGTGTAGCCATTCAAAGAATCCAGGGCGCCAGACGGCATTGAGCAAGGATAAGGAAGAAGAGATCGTCGAACATGTGGTTGTATATGCTGACCGGGGAATGCCTTTTAGTGCCATTGATTGATGATTGATTCGTTTTGTGTTCTTACACCATCGTCCAATCATTTGTGACAACCTTTTGATGTTTCAGTCTTCGCTCCTTGTAAAAAATAAATGGAGAGCCATACTGACCTACTATAAATTGTGGAACTTTACTAGTTATAAAACTCTCGAAAATAGAGCATTTCAAACACTTTTGGTAAAAATTCTCAGTGCTTTGGATGAAGGAGGTAAAATGAACTCAAACGTTATATCAGGATTCGAGAAATGTGGCACCGTGCCACTCAATCCCAAAGAAGTTTAGTCTTGAATTCCGGATGCATAGAAAACTGATCGTAATGACACTCCTACGAGAGTAAGTGCTTCATTTTTGAATAATCATCAAGCCTGTCGCCGTAATCCAAACAAAAGTTCGCCATAGAGAAGAAGACGGAAAATTAATGGGGCCCCAGGAGAAACCATGGAAAAATCACACTTGATCACTGCCAAGCACCTCCACACAGAATCATATTGGAGGAACTTGTAAATAGAAGAAACATTAGGGGAATAACCATAGTATATTATGTTCAGTGTTTTGAGTATCTGTGTGTACCTTTCTATATTTAAGAGTTTTCTAAGTTAAAATTATTTATTCCATTGTTTTATTGAGGTTTCCGCTGGATATAACTCCGTTGGCACAGTTGCCCCAGTTCAAGAGAATCTCTGCCAACTATGTATTCAATTTTTTTAACGTATAAACTCTTACTCAAGTTGTAATTTGTTCACACATTTTGAAAGTAGAGACCAAGAGTAATGGCTGATAATGGTTTTAAATCATTTCCGTACATGAACTTAGAAGAATGCAGTTGAAAAAGAAAAAAAAGTGGCAAAGTTGTCCCGGTTTACGGTACTTGAATCATGCACTGAGCACAGGCTAATAGTTGGCAACATATTATTGAAAAATTCCATGCGAAGAATATACACAAGGAAGATGCCTGGAGACCTATGAAGATGCCAAATCGACTGCATTCTAGTGAAACAAAGATTCAGGAACCAATAGAGGGACTGCAAAATCTACCCACCGGCAGATATCGATAATGATCATAGCTTAGTTACGATGGAATTCCACACAAAATAAAAAAATGAATTAAGTCGTGAAAAATACAAGTTGAAAAATTGAAGGAGGCACAGCATCAACTTGCGTTTAAAGAAACTGAGGAAAAAAGAATAGGGGAGAACGTGACCAGCACAAAAATGGAAGAGAGTTCGAAAACCATTAGAAGTGGTCTAGAAGCAGCAGCTAAAGAAGTTCTTGGCAAAGGAAAAGTTGATATAAGAAAACCATGGATCACGCAGGAAGTATTTGATCTCATCGAAGAAAGCCAAAGTTACAAGACTGCGAAATAGAGGAAGGAGAGAATTTTTACAAGATGATAAGGAACGAGATATGTCGTAAGGTGAGGAAGGATATATAAGCGAAGATGAAAAATATCAGTGAAGACGTACAAAATAGCCTTGTTCGTGGAAAAGGTGAGGCCGCCTGCAGGGTACTTAGGAACCACATTAAGGAAGGGGGTGTAAGATTTATCACCCAAGAGGAAAAAATGGAGAGCTAAGACAAAGTGATAAGACAGGCACGGTTAGGCACGTAGGAATATTTTTACCACTCGTACCTTCCCTATTCACTAACTTCTCAATTACGATTGTTGTCTGGTGTCAGCCGCCGGACAACAAGAGGTGGCTTGCGGCGTAGATGAAAGTATTTCAATGAGATAATACTTGCATCTGAATCGATGCCTTAAAGCTATTTACGGATCCAGTTTTGCCGAGGGTACGTACTGAAGTCACATAATACTTAGGTGCAAACAAGGATGCTTGAATTGAGAGTGGTCAACCTTCAAACACTAAGACTACTTTAATTAAATGTTTTTCGCATTTCGAGGCAGGGGCTCAAAATTCGCCCCCCCCCCCTTCACCAGATTCACCCTCGGGTGATCTACCCATTTACGCGGAGTAATGGAAGATTATAATTAGCACCCGGGCGATTAATTTTATCCCAAAAAACAAGAAGTATCGGCGAATTAACGAGTAAATTTGCATAAAGGTGATAACTAGTTAAACCAATTCTCTTCTGAATTTTCTCGTGATGAGCAGATAATCCTTCATTATTATGTGGACGTCGAAATCCCTCCATCCAATTGGCTCTTCCCAGCATGCAGTGGCGGAGGTGAGGGGTAAGCGAAATGGGAGGGATGAAATTCGTACGGAGGAAAGCCCATGTGACTCCGCTTTCCATCCGAATTGCGCCGTCAATTCTGCGTCTACATACCACCCCGCAATCCGCCTTAATAAACGTGTGGCGGATACCATGAGTTGCCAAATGAAAAGGATTTTGCGACTGCAAAGTTTCGCCATTGAATTCCTTCATTTTTCGGGAAACAAATGAATTCCTTAGGTATCCAATACGATCGGAATATCTCTCTCTTAATTTAATGCTTTAGTTGGACCAGGAGATATGGCGAGGTCTCTTAATATGACGTTCTCCGCAACGATCTGAAAGAGCAATCGCGCAATGTAACCCTTAGCGGCCACTGGGGGTAGCTCGTTACCTCAGGCTCAGAAAATGTGAGATTAGAGGCCACAAAAGTTTGAAATTGATACAAGTAACTACATTTGTAGGTAGTAGACAAGTGTAAATTGTGATTCTATTAGATAGGAACCTGAAATAATGCGTGGGGGTGCTTCGAGTGTTCGATTTATCGGCGTGGGGTAACTAGTTACCCCAGCGAGTCCACAAGCGTTGTTCGATTCAGATCTTTTTCCGAAACAAGTTGTTTTTGGCGTCAATCGGCAAAACAAAAGTGAGTTTTTAATATTATGGCAAAAAATGTTTTTCTCAATCCATGTTGCGATGAAATCACGTCTGTCCTTGTGGAATAATTCAGTTCCATTTGTGCATGATAATGTTTATTGAATACATCTGGTGTACGTTTATTGTTGGATGGCACGTAGATTCTAGGCCATGATACTGCGTGGTTGTTGTTTTTTTCATCTTTTCCCGCGTGAGAATCCAAGTGTGCCACGTAAGAATGTATACATGTACACTAGGGGCGGTCATCAAACAAATTTTTCGAAAGTCAAAGTTCGACATATTAAAAAATGTAGCCCGACGTACCAAATGAACAGAGAAAAAATTTTGTTCATGTAGGTTGACATCCTACGGTTGCACCAGGGCCGTTTATGTTAAGCTTAGGCAACCCGCAACACATTCCCTCTTTTTACGCTATTTCGGCGATAAATGTCGTGATTTTAATGATTTTTTCAGCCGATTCTGCACCAGTCATGTATGAAATAGTCGAGTTAAGCAACATAGGTCGAATAATAACGTTTATTATACAATCACCGGTATTAAAATGCAAAGAAACGTAAAAAACTTTGAAATTTTATTAATTAATGGTATATATTTGAATTTGGTGTACTCGTATGGGCATGGTCGCACTAATATGACCCTACCGTTTATATACAACAACATTTTTCCCCTCTCTCATCATAGAGTATGGATCTCCTCATCTCCCTACGGCCCGCCTATGAACTGATATAAATACACTGGTCAGGGATGTGAAAAGCCCTGACGCCTTCATCTGGCGAATAGGTCTTTCTTGCCTGCAATATCCTTTGGAAGGCTACTCTTCGCGCTTCGACCCTTTCATCATTCACCAATGAGGTTGTTTTCTGGATGAGCGAAGAACGCTTTGCTCTGGATGAATTTCTCAAGAACTCTACTTTTTACGGAATTGTCTTATTCTCTTAAGCATTTCCCAGATGTGTTCTGCTTCTATAATCTTCCAATTTTTCTTTATTGTGAACCCCATAGGAATATAGAGTTTCATCATAGTCTCGGTTATTGAATTCAAAGCCACTGTTGGTCGTCTTGTTTCTATGTAAACGCGGATCACTCTGTTGGCCGTCATTCCCCATCTGCTGTTATTCATTTCCCCATTATCGCGATCAGCCAGCTCTTGTGGGATGTATCCCCTGGAAATACCACGAGCCATGTCCAGCGAATAATTTTGGTATTTGCTGATGAAAGATGAATTTAGTTCAGGATCAGGTAGACCAAGATCAATCGTCTGAAATTTCATTAGAGGTAGCTGCGCACAGGTCTTTAGTTGGCGACCAATTGACCCAATGTAGATATTTGGTCCCGTCGTTGGCCGATCAAATTTCTCCAATTTAAGTCGAAGAGGGAGTTCATCTGAATGCAGAAGGCACTTAAATATACAAGGCACGCCCGAGACGCACGTCGATAAAACATATAGCGCCTCCCTTCCAGCCGGTCGCGGTGTTCGAATGTGATCCATCACAACCGATGCACCGTATGGAAGACGTGTCAATTATAGCAGCTTCAACTAATTCGAGGATAGAGTTTCCGAGCCATTCTGTTTCTCCTGTTTCAGTTTATGCATGTCCCAAATGAACTCCGCCGGGTTCTGCAAGGATGACTACATGCTCTTCGGTTATGTCGTGATGCGCACTTCATTGTTGCTGCACAATTCCCTGATTTTCGTCTTCTCTTTTCTTCCCTCGAAGAACAATGCTATCCTCGGTTGATCTCTAAGCTTTTCCATATCCTCTGAAGTCGCAAGCTCTCTGTATTTCTTCCTTTGTCGCGCAATTTTCTTCCGGTCGACAATCATCGATGCATGTTCAGGTGTGACCTGGCCGACGTCTTCAAACGCTCCAGTCACGAGGGTTGCTGCAAACCGCTGGCTACGTTGTGCCTTTTCACAGATTGGCAGGTCACAGGCAGCTTCAGGATGTTGCGCGCCGAGCTATTATAGGATGGGCGGGAGGATGGTTGCCATTCGTCGCCGAGCACAGGCGGCGAGTCATTTTGAACTTTAGAGCACTAAGACTTGAATTTAGAACCAATTTTCTGGGCAAATGATGTCCTACTTTCAAATGATTCCTCCGTTTTTATCATTTTTTTTCTTTGGCAGCCTTCCTCCAATCACTAGTTCTCCGGTTGATCTTTGGTCTAAAAGGAATGATATTTCTTCATTTTTAATTTACGTCTTCGGCTTACAAATACACTAGGCCAATTTTGGAAGACACATTGAGGAAAATAAAACAAAATTTTAACATCTTCCTTAAATTAATAAAGTCTCGATGGGCAACAGAGGAATTTTTCTTCTTTGTGCTCTTCATAATTTTTTTACATTTCGTGTTGTATCTCTAAACTGCCATGAGGATGCCGCGGTTCGACATTAAAGGTCAAGACGCGTCGTTCTACACTTGGTCCACTCTGTCGGCGACAACATGGGCAATCTCCTGGACCGATTGATCAAAGTCTCATCTTTCTTCATCTTTTCCATCTTCACCCATTAGTAATACTTCATAATATCTTCATATGTGGGAAGATATCTCCCAAACATCTGTCGAGGATCGCCAAAGAGATGACTCTCAACTGAAGAGCGTGTCAATACATTCATTGTTTATTTTAGTTGCTTCTCCATTTAAAAAAATCACTTCGGCACGAAATCCTTGCCTCACAAAACCTTGCGAAAGGCCATCCACATGTACAAGACAATTCATCAATAGCGTACAGGGAATATGTATATAGTAAAGGAGAATAGAGGGGAAATGGAGAAAACGGAGAGGATACCGGCAAATGTTACTTTGTTTTAATTTGTATTTACATAGCCTTCAGCAGCTCACTTCCTTTCAATCTGTTTAATTACCATTTATCTCCACCAATTTTGGATACAAAAAAGATTGCATCTTAACTGGTACGTCATAAGACTTGACGGGTAGGTAGTAATGGGAGAAGCTGGAGTTGGAGCGCCCTAAACGTGGCGAGTTCTGGGTCTCCCTGAGAGCCAGAGTGGCACCTGTTCTCATGGTGGGTGAAGAACTGCAAAATTTGGAACACGGAGTCATTTTCGTAGACGATGTTGCCTGAGCAGTGCGTTGACATTAGTTCATAGGTGGGAGACGAGGGGATCCTTACTCTAGGATGGGAGAGGAGAAAAATGTTGTTGTATATAAACGGTAGGGTCATATTAGTGCGATCATGCCCATACGAGTACACCAAATTAAAATATATACCATTAATTAAGAAAATTTCAAAGTTTTTTACGTTTCTTTGCATTTTAATACCGGTGATTGTATAATAAAAGTTATTATTCGACCTATGTTGCTTAACTCGACTATTTCATACATGACTGGTGCAGAATCGGCTGAAAAAATCATTAAAATCACGACATTTATCGCCGAAATAGCGTAAAAAGAGGGAATGTGTTGCGGGTTGCCTAAGCTTAACATAAACGGCCCTGGTGCAACCGTAGGATGTCAACCTACATGAACAAAATTTTTTCTCTGTTCATTTGGTACGTCGGGCTACATTTTGTAATATGTCGAACTTTGACTTTCGAAAAAAGTTGTTTGATGACCGCCCCTAATGTACACTATATAAACATATTATACGTTATATAGTGCATGAATATAAATTCTTACTATATAAGAAGAAGTATGCATAAGATTAATTAATATATAGGAAGGAGGATAAAAGAAGCAGGTTGGATGTTTGCCCTGTTTAAGGCTGGTTTGCGAGGTAAGTATATCGGATCCCTCTGTGCATGACGAGAGCTGGTCAATATATTTGTTTCGCTCAAATGTCATGAAAATATTTTTTCACTTTTCCTTAAATGAGTAATTGCGAAATGTAACACCTAAAAAAAAACAAATTATATAATGAGTGATTTTCTCCACTTTTCCCGTGCGTAATTTTGCAGAATAAATATAATTTTTGCAAGAACGGCGGATACTATTATTTTTTATGGTATTCTTATGCTTCCGCGTATAACCCTTACATTTCTGCCCTTAATATTGAAAAATAGTGGAGTGATGAATTTTTCCTGAAAAAGCCGTATTTTCGGAGTTCTCACATATATATTTCTAGAGCTTCATTAATAAATAGACTGATGAAAATCTATACGATCGTTGAAGTACCGCTCAAGCATAAAGAACCCTGTTGGAAGTCCTAACATAACTGCTTTTTTGTTACAACTATAATTATAGGCATTTTCGGCGTGGGGTAAGAATGTACCCCGTGAGGCCGCGACGCGACGTGGCCGCTAAGTCCAACAAGTGGCCTCCGCGTATCTTGCGGCTCACACGTTAATTCGTTTTAAATCTGTGCAACGCTTTCTGCATCAACTCTGAGGTGACAGCCCAGGGCTTTCTTATGCCGAAGAATCCGTTATCAGCATAAGTGCGAAATTTGCTTGAGACACAATTCTTCTCTTGCCTGCTAATCTTTTAACACTTCCTCATCGGTTGGTCCCTTTCATCATTCTTCAGCAGAAACACGTTTCGACTGCTGCACTCGTGCCTTCTCTCTCTGCCGCTCTTCTCACTTCTCCTCCAAGCCTCACTCACCCACAGAAACATTTCCCATGTGTAGCATATTTTGCGTGGCATTTCCTCCTCCTAGATGAAGTCTTCACGGGAAATAATACGGACCAAGATTGACACTGCTGCCAACGTTTCAATGGCCTTCTCTGCCATCGTCTTCAATTCGCCCTGAAGACGATGGAAGAGAAAGCCATTGAAACGTTGTCAGCAATGTCAATCTTGACCCGGCTGATTTCTCGTAAAGACTTCATCAACAAGATTCGCCGAGAAAGTACCAGATACTTCATTTCCTCCTCCTATTAGCAGATTATTACTTTCATGTAGACTGCCTATGGCTATCTCAGCGCTATTCTACAGAAAATGTTTCCCTTACTTGGTGTATTTCTTTCACCTCTTCAAGCTTTGGTTTTTCTACTAAATGTTTTTCCTAATTGAATGAATATTACCACATGCAAAAAGATTTTGCAAGAAGATCGTTTTTATTAAAGTTAAAAGAAACGGGTTGCAATTTCATGTCATTTATATTCCTTAGACATTTTAGCTTTTTCCTCGAACGTTGCAGGGAGTCCTTCCTGGAAAAGAGGTGAAAGTAGAGTATCCGTTGATATTAATTGAATCAGTAAATCCGTGTAATTGAATTCTTAATCACTACTTGAGCATGAAAAAGTCAATTTAAATCATGACGGAGTATAAGATTTGTAATAAGATTTTCTACTTGGGTCTCCCAAACCGGAAACAAGGGATAATTATTTTCCACATGACGTAGACTCACTCCGGTGCGTATATTCAAGAGACCAATCGCGGGATTACGGCCTCGCGACTTTAAGTAGGTTGTTACGCACTATTTATTCTTTATTAACCGCCGAATATGCAAAACACGCTATTGAATTCTAAGACATGTTCTCTCTACTGCGTTCGAAGGATGACGGAAATAATTATGATTAAATGCACGTATCTTATTCATGAGCGCGATTATGATAAAAAAAAATGCATTTTCTTCCAAATGACCACTCGCGCTGCTTCTGCGGCGGGAATTCGAGTTGGAACGGGTAATTATAGCCTTGCATTGAGTGAATGGCATTTATAAATGTAGTAAATTTGAATTGGCGGTGCGGGCGTTTTAATTGCCTTCAGCACAACCTTCGGTGGGAAATATTATTCAAGTATTATCCCCGTAATGGTAGAAGGCTTTCGTTGGGCGTTTTTTTTTGTGAGATAGCTCCCAACTTGCTCTTCAGCTCACAGTAAGGCCTACTCCCGCTCATTCTATCAATAAATACTCCCTCCCTTCCTTCCCACTCCTCGTTTACCCAACATTATTCTCTCCAACATGGATTCTTAACATTCCGATCCCGCTCAGTGCTCTCTCCATACTCTTCTCCGCACCTCATCCAGAAACTCCTCTCCCTACCCACCACGTCCTGCACTTCTTAGTTCCTTTCCATCCACTTCATCTTTTCCATTCTTCTCATACCCATATCTCGAACGCCTCCAGTATCATCCTCCGTCCTTAGTGTCCATTAATGTTACCACCGTACTTCAAAGCGCTACACTCCAGAGCAGACTTACATTAGCCTTTTCTTTAACTTGTTACATAATCATACCGTAGAACCTCGCTGACACGACTCTCAATTACATTGAAACCTCAACTACAATTGGAATTTTCAAATCCTCATCAGATTGCCATAGCACACAATGCTAAATTAACCGCTATAACGTGACGCTATTATCATCCATAAATATTCAATAACAAGGATTTTTCCCATTCACAGCGTAACTCAGAACCTTTATCAAAAGTATTTTTGAAGTCAACCTCTACGAGGCGACTCTACACATGAATGGAACTTTTAAGGCTATCGCATACCACTGCCAAGAACGGAAATGAAGAAGAAAAAGAGGGATTTCGTCCGCAACTGCAAGGGGAATGGAGACATCCCAAGTCTAACAGATATCAAAGTAAATTTCCAGACATCTAACACCACGTCCAAAATACAACCAATGAAAAAGGCACCATAAACATTTTTGCGATAATAGTTCGTGTGCCTCTACCTTGAACTTGGAAGAGAATACTAAATTGATAATGAACATTCTCGATGCCATGTGGATGATCACCAACGCTTGGAAAAAATCATAGAAATACCATCGCTAACTGTTTCAAGAAATGTGGTTTCAAAACACCTGAGGAAAGTATGGAGGGGCCAGGAATTACGCCGGCGCCAAAAAAACAACCACATCTAGACGAAAGTATAGCGGATTGGCAGCAAGTGACTCAATGTGGGAGGATTGGAAAATGAAGAGTATGTAAGCTCCGATGATGATGCGGTGGATTGTGGAGAACTGTCAGAGTTATACATTGATGAATATGTGCTTGAGAAACCAAAAAAGGTGATTCCAAACATTCCAAAAGAAAGGTGATTCGCCTATGAGTGAAAGTGTAATCTTCTATATACCATAAGGCCCTCTTCCAACCACTCACTCACTCACAAAAATGCTTGGGGTGAACGAAACGAGATACGACAAAAATTCTCATGACGACCCCCTCTAAAATTGTCTGAAACCCCAGGAAAAATTGTGAAAACACTAAATTTCCCATTATTTATCTGTCTATTCATTTAAAACTGAGTTTGGGGATTAGTTCAAAAATGGCCACCAAAATCTAATGGCGGCGCTGCGATCATTGGAAGGAAGATACAAACAAATAATCATCATCATCATCATCACTGGTCAACAATCCTAGGATTGGTTTGACGCAGCTCTCCTATCAGCTAATCTTTTCACACCTACGTATTTCTTCTCTTTCACATCTCTCTTTACTTGTTCGATATATTTTGTTCGGGGTTCCATGTCTTTTCCATTCTTGCCTTCCACTTGTCCTTCGACGATTGTCTTCATCAGGCCATCATGTCTCAAGATGTGGCCTATAAGGTTGTTCCGTCTTCTTATTAAGGTTTTCATGAGGCTTCTCTTCTCTCCTACCCTTCTTAGGACTTCCTCGTTACTAACTCGGTCGATCCATTTGATTTTCATCATTCTTCTGTAGCACCACATTTCAAAGGCCTCTATCCTTTCTTTCTCCGCTGCGGTCATTGTCCATGCCTCACTTCCGTATAGGAGCATACTCCAGATGTAGGTTCTTATAAATTGTTTTTTTACTTCCATATTTAAGTTTCCCGCTGTAAGCAGGTCTCTCTTTTGGCGGAATGCTCTCTTCCGTACAAGTACCGTAAAAAAGTACCATAAAGAGTAATCCCCTGAAGACGATGGCAGACTCAGCCATTGATACGTTGGGAGAATTAACCCAATACCACACCCGGAGGGAATCCCGAGAAATGTTTCATGAATCTATACGCCGGGAAAACCTAACATTTTACAACATTGTGCTATGTTAAAGTCAATCTCGAGGGGTATGCTAATGGCAAGAACGGAAAATGAAAACCCCGAACACAATATATATTGAAGGGAAATATATAAAAGAAGAAATACCTACACGGGGGTGAAAAGATAAGCAAACAGGAGAATTAGGCGGAGGGATGCGAAAAAACCAATCTTAGTATTGTAGATCAGTGATAGCACAGATGTGGGGGACACTTGGAATCCAAGGTAGCATTGCAGCTTTTCTAGATTTTTTAGCGCGTCAAGAGGTGTGCCTATCTCGCAGGATGTACAACCGCAGGAGATGTATGACGTGACGTAACAAACGGTACTGAGAAAACGACGCAAAGGACGCATCGAAGGCAACCGAAAGTAACACGGGGATCGGGAGCATGAGTTGCACCTACATCTCTCATGTGTATTTTCTAACGAAGTTAACCATAAGTATCTTATGGACGCCAACATACTTCGGAAGATCAGATTATATAAATAACATAAGAGGTATAGACTGTAGAATAGACAGATTCAGAATGTCTTTTTTTCCACGATCAACAAGAGATTATAACGGCAGCGATAGAACTTACAAATAGCTTAGATGACTTGTAGTGTAGTGTACTAACCTATGTAAAACTTAATGATGTTTCTTAATTTTATTATTATATGTAACATCATATGGCAGTATAATTTGTTTGCATGCGTGACGTTTTTTTTGGACTGTGTGGTTTGCATGTGGGAATCCAATAGCATGCTGCATACTGGTGAAATCACCCCCTGCCAAACACCCAAGAGGTGGCTTGCAGGGTATTATTTAGATGTTGATGTAGATATACATACTTACTTTGGAGGAAATCCGTGCAGTTGCATGAAAACGCATAGCGGCGTCCTCATTTACGACAGATTAATTTTCACAAAATTTACACCTAGAACCAAGTAGTAGTGGACAAGGAGGCTCCCGTCCGATCTTTTATGAATGTTGCCACTTGGAATGTTGGCGGTGCTGTGACCGATTTAAAAAAAAAAAAATTTTTCGAGTGCAACACCTGTAATAATCGACTGTGGAATCCTCTATGGCATTCTTCGTGTTCTGAACAATTATTTATTTAGAGTTGGAAATTTCACCTGAGGATTTTCTGAGGCCAAATGAAGCCTAAGGTGATTGAGTTTTCTTTCCACTTACTAGGTGAAGGCGTTTTATGGTTCGTCCACTGTTCATTGTTCCAATTTTCCGATCCGGTGATGTGCAAGACACGTGCATTTCGCCTTTCATCCCAAGTGCACTTTAATTCAGTATTTTCAACAATGAAGTTACCCTCGCATAGCATTGTAGCGAATAGCATTGACGTTTTGAATTAATAGATTGTACACTCATATAGATAAATATAATGATTGCCATAATTTTAAATTTCGGTTAACAGCACAAACTGAAGCTCACTTTCCCACGAAATTGGGATCGTTCTATCGTCAGCGACCTAAGCGGCGACTTCAGGAAGTTAATTAACGTGCACATTTAGAGGCCGACAGGAGGAGAATTCTCCGTTGGGATGGATTTAAGAAAGCGCTTAATTTGGAAAACCTCGTCGCCAAGCGCGCGAATGACGCGAGCAATGCCCTTCCCGCTGTGTCACGCACTCTTGCTGCTCCGTCGAAACAATTGAAAGCGAGTCGAGGCGAGCGTCTTGGGATTTGACACCTCAGCGCAGTCGAATGAAAACCTCGATTCGGAAAAGACTCGAGCAGGAGAGGATGACTGAGGATGCTGCGGTCTCTAGGGGTGATACCGAGAAGAAGTGTCGCTATGGGAAGATGGGGGGGGGGGGGGGAGGGGTAGGGAATTGGACGCGTTGTCTTCAAGCAGTGACGTTACATGCGCGATACAGATCTTTCGTACGATCGATTGATGAAAGGGATCTCTTCAACCGTTCGCGACCGAAGTCTTTCGTCGGTCTTCATTAAACGCAATCGGGTGGTTTCCTATTTTTTTTGATTGCCTAAATCGAAAGATTATTACTCCTGGAGTATGCATTTCACGCTTTCAGATTTTTAAGTGACGATATCTCTTTTTCGCGATTAAATGAGAAGTGAAAAATTTCAAGCGCGCGAAAACGCGACGGCTAAGTAAGAATGATGGGAAAACTCCGCGTGACGTCGTTCTGGTTCCCTCTGCCGCAAGTGAGGTGACCTTGGGGCGAGCCTTTGAGCGCTGATACGACGCAGGATGCTAGCAGATAGCAGAGTACCCTGCTACCTGCTAGCATCCTGCTTGTAGGTAGCAGGGTACGCTTGGCTTAAATAAGGATTATTAGTACCTTATCAAACGAAGGAAACTTTCCGACCTTAGCCAGTTTTAATAGGTGATTATTAAGACATGTTTCCCTGAGCTCTGTGCCTCATGCATGCATTGGTAACCTCAGACGATTTAAAACTCCTATCTACTCGTATAGAAACCAGGTCCCTGTTACGTCACGTGGAGTGGCATTGCATGGGCGCCAATCTGGCCTTTTTCAAATGAGGAAAAAAGTTGACCATTGCCATTCGTCTGAACTGGGATTTGTGAAACCAAATAATTTGTATATTATGAATACACTAATGGTGGGTAAAGAATCGCAATCAATGCCTTTCGTTTTCTTTTGATGAAGGAAACTACCCTATTGAGGTCGTCGCGACCTTCGAGTATTTCAATAACTCTATGGTCCCGAAGACTGCAAAATAGAGTTTGTCGTTAGTCGTGGCTGCAAAAGCAAGGATAACCTTTAAAAGATTAAGATCCATTATTTATGGAGCTGATATTTCGAATTTAATCGCCTCCACGAAGCGCAATTTCTAATGAATTTAATGGTGGGTGAATTAACTTTGTGGATGTTATGCATGATAGGATAAAGTGAAAGCGCTTTGCACTTTCCACACTATTTTAATATTTTGCGACCGGTTTCGACGTGTTCTACACACGTGCAGTCTAGCTGGAAAATGACGTAGAAAGCGGTCGCAATAATATTAAAATTGTATGGAAATTACAAAGTGCCATTACTCTATTCTATCGCACAATTTCAATTTTACTCCAATAAATATCGCACTGTTTTAAATCGCACTGTTTGCTCAACCACGCGAAGCGGAAAAAGTCTGCTTTGTGCATTGACTGTTATGCGATGACGACGAAAGCCATTGACGATGCTTCACTAAGTGCTTTGTACCACATTATGAAACAAAAGTGTCAACTTTCATTCTCAAATGAATATTCCCGCCCCAATTTGCCACCCCGCCTCTCCCATCAAGTTATGTGCGTGAATGTCCAACCTCCCGACGCGGTGATTAGATGCGGAATTTTGTTCAGACTTAGTTATAGTCGAGGATAATTCGCTAAAAGTGAACGAAATTGCAGTTATGCCATATTAGTCTTATTGTTTTTTTTTTAATTTTTCAATGGGCACATTACGATTTCCTTCACAAGACATATATGATGGGCACAACAATTGCTCCTGAAAGTCAGAAGCTTGTCTCAAGAAGCAAATAAATATATTCTAATTCTTGAAAAACCCTATTTTAACCACTATGCCCTCGCATATTCTGCTACCCGCGTTCTCTTAGGCCTTTTATAGCTCCCATCAGCTGAAACACTGGAAAGGGCACATGAGCGCCACGTTACATACTATCACTTAAGAAGTTCTGTAATCGATACATCCCTGTCTGTTTGTAGAAATGCCGCTTATTGCTTTATTTCCTTGGTCTATTAAAGGGTTTTTGCACTTTTGAGGATCGCTTCTCTTCGACATCCGCGTAAGCGATTTCTACGACGTCGCTCGCACAGGGTTTTCCATGAATACTTCTTTCCGATTGGTTGAAAAATATTCCCTTTCAAGATTTTACCGAGAAAATAAGTCAGTTTATCTTCGTGCGAGCGAAAGAATCTCAGTGTTTGTGCTACGGAAGCGAAGAACCAGGGTTAATTGTCTCTAGATCGTGAAATTTTAGCGTTGAGGCCGAACTACCGCTAGTGAACGATAAAAGGTACGTTTTCCAAGTAAATTATCTTATTGAATATGCATGTATTATCGAGGGAATTTCATTCTAATTTCGATTTCCTTGTCCGGTGATTCAGACTGTTGATATTTCGGACGAGACAAAATGGAGCGCACGAAAGTAACTCGCAAAGAAATACATGACGTTATTGTTAATAAAAGTAGATATTCGTTGCTTCAAAACGTAAATCGCTCCCTCAATATCTTCACCATAAGTTAAATTTGGGTAAGGACATGAAGACAAAGAAAACTTTGAAGAATGTCATGAACAAATAATTTTTCAATAGGTATTTTCAGAAATTGGAAGAAAGCAAGAGAACTAGCGACACGTTTGAAATAAAATTTCGATGTTGGCTAGAGAAGGATATACCGTTCTAAGCAAACATGCAAATATTTCTTCTTGAGACTCCTTAATCAGGTTGGTACCTGTTATGTTTAACGTATTCGTATTTACTTTACCACACGCGAAAAATTTTGCGCTTCACTAAAAAGGGGTGTCTTTTCCAAAGGCTCCTCCTCCTCTACGTCGGATCTTACTTTCTGACTTAGATCAATTTATATGTAGTTTGAAATGTTAAAAGAAATGCTTCAAGGTATATAAGAAACTTACTATTACTGGAGGAGCCAAAATCTGACGAGGACTCTGAGGACTTGGAATCAGAGAATGAGAACTGGCAGTGGGCTGGTAACTTTATTCTTTATGTTTTCTTATGTTTTATATATTTATGTTAATTTATTATGGTTTGTAAATAACTTTATGTGGTATGTTTTTGAATGCATATTTCTAAATACAAATTGTTTTATAGGTGATTTCTCACGTGTGTTTTCTCAGAGAAATGTCGACAAAAAGTTCTAATTTAATTGACTATATCATTAATAATATTTTTAAATATGTAATGTACGTAGTAATTTATGTGAACTTTTTATCTAAATAATCAAATTTAATATTAAACTACTTACTATTTTATTGCTAACAAATTATTTTTACCGAACGATTCCATCTCTACTGAAGCAGTCCGAATAGTCCATTTTTGGATTTTTTCAGTCTCCGCGAATTTGTTTAAAAAACTCCCCGGGTCAATTTTTCGGAAAAATGTAATTATATTCATTTTATGTAGCCCATCCAAAAATAGTTGAAAAGATTACATCTAGCTACTTCTAAAATTATGGAAGATATGATTTTTGGCCAGCTATTCGCGCTTTTTAGCCAACTGTGCGACGTTAGGTGGAAGGCATGGAAGGGGGTTCAACGATACACTCCCCCCCACTCACACAGAGCATTCCGAATTTTTCCTGGCGTCTTTCACAAAGGTGTCGACGAACGCAATCAATTATTACTCCCGAGACATCAATGACGCGAAAACAGACGTTCATCCCTCTCTCCACAGATGTCTCTCTCTCCTCCCCCTTTTCGCACGCGCTAAGCAGATAAATGTAAAAACAACGGAACAAGAGATAGATAGAGAGAGAGAGGTGTCCCTCGGAGGCCTGCTAATTTCCCTCCTCCCAATTCCCAATACCAACCGCACACACACAGACCCCCCTCCCCTCCGCGCCAACAAACTCCCCGGACCCAATGAAACAAATGAATGAGCGAAAATCTTCCGATCAAGAGACACGCTCGCACCCGTTGTGCTCCAGCTATTTTGAGTCGACGCTTCAAAAGGCCATTGAAATTTCAGCCCGCGTTTGTGGTGTGCGTAGCCCCGCGGGATTTTTATTTCAGCCGTGGCATATGCTCTAATAATAAGAAGGCTGTTTATCAAGTTCATTACCCAAGAGCAAATAAATACCTTTGATTCCGTGGAGAGAGACGCTACGCAAACTAATTACTATCAAAACAATGGACTGACAGGGTTTGACGGAAGGGACGAGGAAAAAAGAGAAACGACACAGCTCTCAGACAATTAGAATATCTGCTGCTTCGAATTAGCTGCTGTCGTGTGAGAGCGCGAGACCAATTATCCACTCAAAGAAAAAATGTCAGAGGATGAGCATTATTTGCGCCCGAAAAACATTAGCAATCCATTGGGGGCCTTAAATGAGGGCAAATAAAAATTTAGTCGCAAAAAATATAGGTCCATGCACGTTAGCTGTAAAACGCAGATTTTCTTTCATATTTTTCTAAAAAAAAACGGATGTACATCTGCATGTCCTTGCATTACAAAAAATACCTCCGATTGCCATAAAACTTTGCATGTGTACGCATTTCATCAAGGAAAACGTTTAATTTGCATTTAGTTCCCTTCAGGATCCATCAATCCATCGACTCCTCCCGCTCGCGTATCCATATGACAAAAGTTGGCTTCAGTGCAGACGATTCAATTGTCCCTTTTCAAGTTCTCCAAATAAGAAAAAGAGAAATGTTACTTAAAATCTGTGAAGCGGTACTTTGAATACATTTTGCCTATCATTTACAATCATGCTTTTTATTGACAATTGAGCAATATTTCCTTCTTTTATTCATGCATACATTAATTCTTATTTTATTTTAATGTTGAATATTTAAAGCAATGTCACTTGAACAATGACTAGAATAAAATGATGAAGAGTTGAACATGAACTGTACATTTTATGTGAAATTTGTGTATTCTGTGAATTTTTTGCTGTTTTTCATAATTCATGTAAAATGTAATAATGAAAAAAGGTCGAGTACAAAATGTCTAAAAGAACATTTATGGTTTTACGATTACAGAGTATACCATTTTAATGTGATAGAATGCTAGGATTTTTTATCGGAAGCCTCAATAAATGGAGTTCGTTAATATGTAATTTTTTTCTTACAAGCTTCCATTTTTTCTGGAAATCATGTTTTTAGCTAAAAAAATCTAGTAGTTTTCTCTCAAACCTTTCGGATCAATGAGATTTCCTTGACAACGATCAATGAAAATAATAAATACTGAATGTTATCAGAATAAGTAGGTATTACGTGATCTTTAGAAATTCAACAAACTCTGCATTCGTACTGAATGGAGTTCTATGGTGGAGTTTAAGTGAAGAGGTATTTTTCTTCTTATCGATGACCGTTTCTCCACAAGTATATTGGGGTGGCAAAATGTTCACAAGCAGGAATATGTATGGAAAATTTTGCCATTTTTTTAATAGAGTACATCGTCATAGTAAGCAAAACTATTATATGGAAAACGATATCATGAAACAATAGTCTCTAAATGTTCTTTTCTATTCAGACTTCTTTCTTCCATTTACTCCTATGCTAAATGTGTTCCAAGTTTTTATCCTTTTTTTCATCCCTCATCCATCTTGCACCATCACTATAGTAACTTTCCCCCTATTCCTCGCACCACCCGATGAAATTTACTATTCTTTGTTATCTATTTGTAAATACTGTTGAATATTTTTTGTTAATTATTGGTTACGTTGCTCAATATTATTAAATTGTTTCTCCTGTTATTGCGAGTCCTCTGTAATTGGCCTCGTGCTGTTTTTGGACTGGATTAAATAAATAAATAATCCTATAATTAAGTCACCATGGCATTGCATTCCAGTAACATAATTTGGTATGTATAGAAACATTTAAATGATATGAAAACCATGGAAGTAAGGAAAGAATTTACGATAATTTATACTTGGAGTTTACTTCTGTACGGAAGTGGGGCATGGAAAATGGCGGCAGATGGTGGAGCCTCTCAAAAAGTGGTTTTAAAGGAGAATAACGAGGAACAATGGATCGACTTCTTGTGAAAATGTTAGTATCAACGACTAGTCACGGACAGTTTTATATTATTGTCAAGTTGGTAACATTTGCTAGATGTTTGTATTGCTGTCTTAAAATAAATAAAAACAGATAGTTTCGTTTTTGTGAGCAAATCAAGCTTGGCGTCGTAAATCACGCTGTCTCAATAGATAAAAGTAATTATACAATAAGGTGACTGCTAAAACCATGAAATCTAACACGTTGTTAGATTTCAGAAAATTATTTTTTTAAATAACAATCAAAAGCGTAAAAACTGTGAGGTGATAAAATCAAGTATTCGTGAGAAACGTGCATTAGGGCATAGGCTATAAAGATTGACAGTGATGACATTGCCAGTGTTAGTGTACTATAAGACAGTAATATCTTTCCTATTTGGCACTTTGATGCTAAAATCTCATTTCGAGGAAAGCCATTGGCAGCTCACCACTCAGCAACAGAAGAAATGGACAAGGATACAAGAATGGGAGGAAAGATTCACATTCATAAGTAGGGATGGTCGGATCGGATACCTCGGATCCAAATATCCGCGGATATTGCCCTTCATCGGATACATCGGATCCAAAGTCGCGGAAGACATCGGATCTGGATCCGAAATTTTAAATAATAGCTTCAGTGAATGCTACGCCCAACGATGGACGGATCCAGAATTATTTTCGGATCCGGATTCGGATTGGATCCTTCATTTTCGGAGCCGGATCTTTCGGATCGGATATTTTCGGATCCAAATGCATTTTCAAATTCCTGACGCTGAGATTCCCCCGATGATTGTTCAATCTCTTGGGAAGAGTCATACTATGTGCCAGTCGTATTTTGCCTTTTTTATTTTCAACGGCTGAAATTCTCCTACGTAACCTCTGCGAGAGCTTTCAAACAAGACGGTTCGTGAGTAGGACAAGAATCGCATGCGACGGTGCACTCGAAGATAGAATCGGAACTCTTTCCACCCTTATGGGGCGTCGCATTCACCGAAGCTATTATTTAAAATTTCGGGTCCAGATCCGATGTCTTCTGCGACTTTGGATCCGATGTATCCGATGAAGGGCAATATCCGCGGATATTTGGATCCGAGGTATACGATCCGACCATCCCTTCCCATTTCTCCTTCGCCCCTTTCCAACATTATTGCTCCTAAATCCGAGGAAGGAGGTAGTGACACCGAACATTTAGTCGTAAGAGTTTTTTTTTGCGTCTTTCATTCATTGTATTTTAAACTGTGCCTTACCCAGCCCAGGTTATATAATATGCTTAAACATAAATGCGCATATGGTAACTGAAGTAAGCGGTCGGATGAGGAGGAAGGGAGAAAGATGTTGCAGTGGTGTGGGTGGCCTCCTCCACACAAAGGGGATGAAAAACAATGGAGGTGAAAAATGTGAATGGGATATTCGGAGAGGGGGGAAGGAAGCGAAGAAAGAATGCGCGGAAAGGAGAAGAGAACGCTAAAAAAATTGGCCCTTTTTTCACTCCAGGGCTCTCGATCCTTTTCCTTCTTTTTTAAACGGTTCTCGGGTAAAAAAAGGCAGCGTTCAAAGAAGTGCAAAAGGATGAGGGGGCGGCGATCAGTTGAAGACATATTAGTTCTTGGCAGCGGTCGGCTCGTCGCTATGCTTTGGAAAGGAGTTGTTTTGAGGGTGCGACTGAAGAGTGGCGAATTAAGAGAGGGATGATAAGCAATGCGTGGAAAAATTGAAAAGACCCCCAATCGAAGATTTAGTGTCACCAGCATCAAAAATGTACCGTCCGATAAATAATTAATGAATATCTCAATGCCGTGATCACGTAAGACCTCAGGCGTCTCATACCTGAGAGGAATGGTCAAGCACTACAGCGCCGAGGAAATGGTCGGTTCCCAAAACAACTCCCTTCATTCGCCACTGCACACCACATTCAATTCATTTTGCACAATTTTACTCGGATGCATTGGCATTGAATTGGAGAATACGATTCACTTCTCATAGTGAAGCAGGAGGGTGGTTTGAAAAGTTCTCGGAATGGAATAGAAAAAATGTTCTTACATCACTGAAACTTATTTTATTTTTTAATGTAGTCTTCTTGTAGATTACTAAATTTGGTCCTACGATGTTTTATTGCCTTGATCCCATCTATAAAATGAGATTTCTCTAGGCCTGCAAAATAGTTGTCAGCTCCGGCTATCAGTTCTTCATTTAAGTGAATCATTTTATCCACCAAGTCCACCGTGAAAAAATTTCAGTTTTGAGAAGAGATGAAATTTTGACGGAGGCACATCAGGTGAATAAAGCGGAAGTGGCAACAATTAATACCATAGTTCGTGTTATTTTGCCATGGCGACAGCACATGTGTGCAGGCGCGCATTGTATTGATGGAAGATGACATTGTATTGATGAAGAAGTATATTTTGTTGCAATTAGTCTAAGAGGTTAGTATAGTATTATCTAGTAATTGTTTGCCTTGTGAGGAGACAACCTATACACAGAATCCCCTTCATATCCCAGAACACTGATGCCATGACCTTTCAGGTCGAAAGAATTGTCTTTGCTTTCTTTGGTGATGGATAATCATCATTTTTCCACAGCTTTGGCTGTGTTTTTGTCTCTGGGGAATAGTAATGGACCCATGTTTCATCTTTGGTCACAAACAGGTGCAAAAAAACTTGTTCGTTTTCCCTAAAACGGATCAAACATTGTTCCGATATGTCCATTCTCATGCGTTTCTGATCCAGTGTCATGACTCGCGGCACTAATCTAGCAGATAATTTTTTCATTTCAAATTTTCCAGTTAAAAGATTATGCACCCTTTTATATGACATCTGGCAAGCAAGAGCAATTTCACCCACTTTCAATCGGCGATCCTCCATTACCATTTTGTGCACGTTAGCAATGATTTCTGGAGTAGTGACACTCCTTGGCCGACCTTTGCTCGGACCATCATCTAAGCTCCCCCGACCAAGTTTAAATTCATTTGTCCTCTTGGAAAAAGTTGACTATGAAGGAGCAGAGTCCCCTAGTGTAGAAAGATTTCGTGCTTTCCCGGCGAATGGACTTGGTGAAGAGTTCTCGGGATCGCCACCGGGCCAGGAACGAGAATTTGACTTGCTTATATACAATCACTCTGGTGGTCAGGTGACTGCCGATTGGCTGTCGTCAGCGGCATGCTCTGATTGGTGGTTTTGCCTAGCCTTTTGTATAGTCTTGAGCACAGGTTTCCAGGTGCTGCTCAGAGCATATCCGGAGTCTCTATTGATGGTATTCTTAGACAGTCTAATTTCAATAGACTCTTTAATGAGTCGATCCCAAAAGCCATTGGATCGGCAGAGCATCTTGGTGTCGTCAAACTTAACAGGTTTTTTGCATTCCATCCAATTCTCTGCGATGGCTGACTTTTCGGGCTACCCTAGGCGGAGGTGGCGCTTATGTTCTTTGAGCCGCGTGTCTGTAGTGCGGCCCGTCTCACCGATGTATATTTTCCCGCACCCACATGGCACTTGGTAAACGCCCGGTGTCTTCAATCCTACCGGATCTTTTGCTTTGACGAGCATGTCCCGGATCTTATTTGGTGGTTTGTGGATATCCTGTATGTTGAATCTCTTCAGAATTCAGCGCCACCTCCGCCTAGGACAGCCCGAAGTTGACGAGTGCGCTATAAATTCATACACAGCATGGTGGGGAATTGTTGTATCTTGTTGAAAGTGAAAACTGCTAGCTGTATATAATATTTCGGCTTATGGATTCGCGATGGCCACATGAATGGCATCCGATTAGCTGGATTGGCAAATAGGAATTTGCTCTTCGTCCACGCTACTCTCGTCCGAGTGAAAACTTACACAAGTGGACCACAAAGCATTTGATCGCGCGATCTTTTCTATGAATTGCCCAGCACCCGGCCAATGGACAGAAAGAACATCGCCTTCCCCAATCCACGGGCTGCGATAACCACATAAAAAGTCGACTCTTGAACAGCATGGCATTTCCTCAATAATCACCACTCACTTCACCCCTCACGAAGGAAGCAATCACGCACGTTGGAGGAATCCAAGGAGACAAGGTGAACGAAGGCATACTCGGCGTCGCAGATAAGCATCGCGCTCAATAGCGCTTTTCAATCCGCAAATGGAGATCAATCAGGTAAGGGTGGTAGAATCCAAATAAAATGAGAGTATTTTCTGTAACTCAATCAGAATCAGGCTGAAATTCCTCATGGTGGCAACTGTGCATAACTTATCTCCCTAGAGCCGTCGATCGAGCTCGCAGTTAATCGCTCGAGAAGCATCAGACGAATCGATAAAATGGACACATTCGAGACTCTTTGTTGTTCAAACTTAGTCTCTACCGGGAAAAATACGAAATTGGATCTGAGCGAGACCATTGTTAAATATCGACTTGGCGTAGCCAGGGGGGGTCCAGGGGGTCCTGACCCGCTCCCCCGCGAAAGATAAAAATACAATTATTTTTCCTTTATAAAAGAAAAAAATATTGAAAAATTATAAATTTACATAATATTTCTTTAGCAAATGAAGTTTTTTTCGATTATGAAAAGTATTAAAATTAGTTTAAACCCTCTACTTAGTACCCTGTTTTTCAAAAATTTCCCCCTGGTTTTGGACCCCCCCCCGAACGAAATTCCTGGCTTAGCCACTGCTTGGCGTCCTGTTGGACGGCCACCCTTGCGCCCACGAGGCGGCGGACACTTGCCACATTCTTGTTCCGTTCTATTCCAAGGGAGGGGGGGAAGGGGGTTCTCTGATCCCCCACCCCGTCGCTCACTCCTGAACCTGTATTTAAATGATAACCATTACGAATACATAATGAGTTTTCAGGGGCATCATTAATAGCCTTTGGATTTTTTGTCTGCCACTCCTATGATACGAAGAAACACATCCTTTTAATGCCCAATAAAAATGCCTCGAATTATAATTGGAAATTATCGTCAAATTTTAGCACCGCAATTAAAATCCTCGCTTCGATTTATATTCAAAAGGTTCCTTAATGTATTTATTGGCATATTTTACTCTGGGTTAACGATTGTTTTATCTCGATAATATGTAATGAAGATTGGATGTAAAGCGAGACGTTCCCACAGAAACTGACTGATGAATAATTCTCCACCGCCCCTCCCACTTTCCACTCGTCGAGGATCGACATTTGCATGCGAAAATCGGTGCACTCAAGTACTCCCTCCACCTCTTGCTGATATTTTCAACTTGTGTGAATTAATAAATTTGCAATTAATGCGAACCTGGTCTGCGGAGGCGGGCGGGACAATCTTCTCGGCTCAGCAGCAGCAGCAATAGTCGGCGAACGACTTGACAACTCTCCCGAAACGCTGATTAGCTCACCAGAAACAATAATTATTTTCAGCCTTTTTAAATGGATTTTTTAACGACCAATCAGCGTGGCATTGCATCCCATCTTATTTCCATCCCCAATTACATCGCGAGATCGAGTGCTGGGAAAGAAACGAGTCTATGTATCAACCGGAACATACGAATATCGATTTCCATCTTGTTTAAAATAAGTTGGCCTGCTCTTTTGTATATCCTCTTGGAGATACAATGAACATTTCCTTGAATGAATGTATTTAGGCTACTAATATCGGCTCAGTACCGTACATTTCCATGCAATAATTATCACAGCTAAGATGGCTCATGAAGCACATAACGCCATATTATCCAATACATATAAACCAAGGATGAAGTCATACTTGGCTTATCCGGGGCCAACCTAAGCCAAATATTTTTTCATGGCTAACTACATCCTTTGTGTTTAAGAATTAGCACCCGTTCGCATGCCTGTGTACTAAGTCACATGTCTCACGCACTGCATATTATCCAAATATAAGCACGTCGTTCAAAGAAACTCGTCAATCGGAATGTCATTAATTCACCATTTGAGAAGATATTTTTCACTGCAACACAAATAATACATTTCTGATTTCGATGGTTACCCATGACAAAAGGCGTGAGAACATGTATAATTGTTTGTGTGTCACGAATTCTATCATAAGAAAGCTGTCAGAAGCGAGAAAACTCATTATTGTTTTGGCAATAATTGCCTAAAATCGCGCCCTAGATAATGCTAATGCTTTTCCAATTGAATACACATTCTTAATGAATTTGAATTGTCCCATAAAATGAGGTCTGCGACTAGATATAAAAGTTTAAATGCACTGAACTCTCCCATAAGAATTCCATGTGTGTGTATATGCGCTAATCCCGCGTGGGACGAAGTGAAACTACAAGGATGTAGTTAAACTACATGAAGGTGGCGATGGCGCATAACATGGTCAGGTCCTAACGATGTAGACATAATATGAAACCTAGGGTCGTGCTTTTTAAATATATCAGTGAACCTAACAAAGTTTATTATTTCATTTTCCACGAACAGGAGAGATTAAATAGGCCATAAAGAAGATGAGACAACTTGCTTCACAATGTGGCATGTTGGCCTGAATGAAGGCAATCGTCCAAGATGAAGCGAATAGGAAAAAAGGTAAAGAAAGGCCCAGAATGAGGTAATTAGGGCAGCTTATTATGGGTGTAAAAAGAAGAAGAAAAAGTTGGCAAGTATGAAAAGTCAAGGAGAGCGCAGTGGAAGGCTGCTTCGATCCAATCTTTGGATTGCTGAATTGCGGAGATGTTTTCGCCGTACGGATGGCGACAGGACTTTGTTTCCCGTTCGGACAACGACGGACTACAGTAAATATTAGGTCGTAGTCAAATCACCTCATCACGGCTGGTGCCCTGCCACGCGCCTTCTGACATATGGTAAATGCAGAGCATGTAGATGTAGAACTTACGCGCTGCCGAGGCCAGAAGGGGATCAGGTGGGTGTGGCCTTCCCTCCAGTGGGTCTGGGTTCAACCCCTACTACAGTGCTTTGTGAAGGGCACTTACGAGTACAGCATTCCGTCCGTCGTATGGGACGTTGAGTCGTGGTCCCCTTGGCACCTTTCGATACGATCAGGCTAATGCCGACACCGGGTTTATCTTCATCCTTCCTTCCCCACTCTTGCCTATAGCGCAGAGGAACTTATTTATCGGTCGCCTTCTCCAAATACCATTCCACACAACGAAAACGAACGTCTTTACGCACTGGATGTGTTATTGTTGCCAAATACGGGGGTGTAAGAAAGCGGTAAGCTGAAACCAACTTATTTGTAAACGGATAGATTTTCATGACGTCTTAACAGACTTAAAAAAAATGGTTAATAATTGTTGGAGCAGCATTCCATTGAGGGGGATTAGCATTTCGGATCGTAATTCTTAAGTTGATTGCTGCATGGACTGTCATATGGAAAACGAGGCCTACGTGCCGGTGGCGCCATAAATTATGCGCCTGCTCAGCAATTTCAGGCCACAAATATTAATTGCCCTTTAGAAATAGAAAGCGATGCATGGATAGATGACGAGGCCTGTCACGTGCTCTCAGATTTATAGCTTAGTGCCTCTTAATAATATGATAAAATATTAACAACTCGAATAGCGGGATATAAAAAAATAACTCCTCGTGATTATGGTAATGAAAGTGTTGGAAAGGTTTACCGGAAGGTTAGCTGGTTCGATTCCACCGTAATACTTATCTGTTCAAGGCTGGGAGGTCACGTGACTTCCTCTTCTTAGACAGTTGGCGTTACATAATGGGATATTTGGAGTAGACGAGAGCATTGTTTATTTACGCCGTGGTCAGGAAGGGAAAGGAAAGGGGGGGGGGGGAAGAAACGCATCGGCATATTCCTAGCGATCACGGCTCAGCGTCCCATCTGACGGACGGAGCGCTGTACCTGAAGTGCCCTCCACACAAAACTCGTGTCGTTTCCGCATGAGGCAGGATTTGAATACAATTACACGATGTAGGAAGCCGGCACCCAATCCATTACGCTAGTCCAACCCGAAGGCAATATCATTATTAATCATTTTCCTTATTATCTTTACCTCGTTTAATTCATGATAAAATAGTTCTTAATAGTGTTATACCAGCTTTTAATGATGACTTGTGTTGTGAAATCCTACTCCTATATGTATTTGTCAAATGCAACATCCCCATACCGTGGGATCATCTATATTGGTAAATTATCTGAACAAATTACGAAAGTATTCAATAAAATAAATTATAAAATTGCACACAAAATTTATAACACTCTAAACAACCTTATATACACAAAAATAAATCCCTAAAAATCTGAAAAGTAATATAATACATAAAATTTTATGCCTCGATTGAAACACTTGCTATATAGGACAAACATCACAATATTTAAAAAATATGATTTCACAACACAAGTCATCAGTAAAAGGTGGTATAACACTGTGTGCTGTTGCTAGCCACAGCATAAGAAATGGCCATGTTTTTTATTTTGACAACGCCGAAATTTTAGATCATGAGGTTAATTAGAGAAAAAGACTTTTCAAAGAAATGGTTCATATATATAAATAAATTAACAGTTGTAATAAAAAAACATGCATTGAAAACCTTGGTAAAATATATTTTTATTTAAAATTAATGGTAACCAGGTTTGGTAATAACTTAGTAAAGTAATTTCAATAAATATGCACAAAGCTAAGATATGTCAAGTTTTTGTGTGTATTCTGTTCTTATATATATATTTTTTTAAATTATATTATTGTAAAAAAGCTCCATCGTAAAATTTATTTATGTAAACATATTGTACTTTCTTGTATTTCATATTGTTCTCACGTTTTCTTTCATAGCCCTGATGATAGTTTAAAATAAATAGAAACGTTGGCTATAACTTTTTTGCATCACATACATTTGACCTATACTCCGAGAACTATTTTACCATGAATATTATTATTGGCGGGATCTGAACCCGGGAGCATACGATCAGCACGTCACCCAGGCCACTCCCCCTTCAACTCTATTTTTGGGGAAATACTTGTAAAATATCGATCTAAAATGCCACGTTTTCTTTTAATCTGTTAAGCATAAAATGTTAAAACACTTTTAAAAATAAATACAAAACCGCAGTTAGAAGTTGCAGTCAGGAGTAAATTTCCCCAGAGTAAATGCAAGGCAGGTAAACGCGTCGACACCGAGATGAAAATAGGGAAGAGCATGCATATTTTCATGATTTCAAACGAGAAAAGTGGGATGGCGAGAGTGATGGCTTTCCACCCCGTGAATCGGGTTCTCAATCCCAGAGATATTCCACCGACCTGCTTGCACCTGCTACGTGGAGTACACACATCATGTAAAGCACTCGGTCCGTTGGATGGGACGTTAAGCCGTGGCCCCCTCGGCGCTTTTCGTTAAGAGCGGGCTGACGCCGACGCCGGGTTTCTCCCTACCCGTTCCCTTGAATTACCTCACCTGTCGGTCAAAAGCCTCCTCCAAAAGCCACAGCATAGTAGACAGGACGATTGCCGGCCTCGCCGCATACGCGCAATAATATTGGGCGTAGGATTGTGTGACGTGAAACTTCGGAATGGGAACGATCGAGGGATGATTGTAAAAGAGAAAAGAGAGCAGCGGTGTCCGAAATGCGCGGCCACGCCCTTCCGAGACGGGGGAGAGTGGACGCGAAAGAGATATTAAGGTATTCCGAGGCGACCATCCAACGGAAAGAGAGAGATATTAATGGAAGGTGAAAGCGGTGACATAAACACCGATAAATGACTAGTAACTTAGTGTTTCTGTAAAGTATGGTATGGTATTTGGAAGAGGCGACCGACAGCTGAGGTCATTTGCGCCATGAGGGAAGGGCAGGTATAGAAGGGCGGAGGGAAACCCGGCGTCGGCATGAGCCTGCTCTTAACGAAAGGCGCCAGGGGACCACGGCTTAGCGTCCCATCCGACGGACGGAGTGTTGTGCTTGAAATGTCCTCCTCACAACATTCAAGCAGGGATCTGGCAGTCTCTGAAAATTCTCTGCCACCGGCGGGATTTAAACCCGAGCCCACCGGGTGGGAAGCCAACACTCCAGCCACCACACCAACCCGATCCCCGTATTTATTTTAAGTGATGGTAGATATATATATGAGCTAGGGACACATTTCGACAATGCGAGTAAATCCGATGTGGTAAAAAATACAAATTATTTTAAGAAAAAAACGAAGGACCAACACTAGACAATGCTACGATATTTTAGAGCGGAACACACTGCATCCACTCACACATACGGCGTAAATTCCTTACCACAGTTAAAGCTTGCATCAACAAAGGCACTTGCATCTTTTATTCCTTCGCTAAGAAACCTCTCTCTCTGTCTTGGGCTACAACCTAGTCGCGGTGGTAACTTTTGCGTGAATCGTTGACAGTTACTCTCGGTAGGGGCTCTAAAAATTGCGTAGGGACCGAAAGATAGTGTGCCTTTCCAGACAAAGCTAGTGAGGCCACTATAGTTTTCAGATACTTTCCCTCTTCCCATGGCAGGTTAGGTTAAGTCAAAAGCAATTAATAAAATTAGAGTTGTCAAAAACATTCGTCTCTTACCTTCGCAGCGATCGCAGGAAAAAAATAGCGTAGGTTAGCTGGACGCCATCTATTATTCTTTTGCACAACTGCAACAGCAATCACAAAAGGGATTGACATTATTTGAGCTGTGTTTTCCCGGCATATTTTCCTGAGTTTATTTCTAAATTATATCCACGTTATTCTTCATTTCGAGGCGATTCGCGGTTAGATCTGGTTAATGCTGACGAAAAAAGTATGCAAAACTTACGAAAAAAATGAATACGACACTCATTGTTCCCAATTTTCACGCTAGTAATCTAATTAATTCGAAATCGATCGTAAACCAATCCGATTTCAAGCAAGTTTCACCACTCGGTAATATACGCGCTATTTTTTATCATACTCCCGGTATCCCCGCTACACTAACTAGGGATACTATGAAGTGTATACAGACCTACAGGTTGGTCCAACACGCTCGTTCAAGGCCCAAAATCGTTTGATATTTCCCAATAAAGAAAAAAGACTCACTCTGCTGTAAGATCACTGGCAGAATGAGGAAAATATTCACTACAAACATTACCGATCAAGGCAGAAATTGAAAAATAGCAGAAATAAATACAAACACAATAGTCAATAGCTCGAATTGCTTCCAAATAAAAACATAACCGCCTTGCTGTGATTGCCACCAAATGCTGAATTGCACCAAGGAATAAACTGCAGTCAATAGTGTCCAATAAGTGCCAGAGGCAGTCACGGCACTAACAACAGAGTTAGGTACATAAGCGTCGGCATAATGACAAATCTAACCCGGTTTCAAGGCTGAGACAGTTGCATCCAACTTACTCACCGGGAAAATCTTGAGTAATACATCACTCATCATCAAAAAGTATGAATAGAGGTAAATGAGGCAAAATGTACTCGTATAGTTTGGTTTATTTACCTGTCCACCTGTCAGCGCTCCTCCTGAAGTCTACGTCCGGGTATGGCTTCGCAAGGGATGCCGGGATAGCCTTTGTGGGGAGCAGAGGGAATTTGGACCAGGGGTCACGACACGGAAGGAATTGTTCAACGTCGCCCATAAGAGCAAACTCGCTGCCTGGATCTGCTGAAATTGGCCACAAGATTGAGAAAGAACATTAAAGACAGTACATGTCATCAACATTTCGCGACCATTTCTCGAAAGAAAGCATAACAAATTCAAATTGACCTATGAGCGCATAGATACTCATATAGCACAGACGATGGCAGAGTACCAGATGGAGGTCAGACTTAAGCTTTTATTGGATTGAGCATTTTTTTGTTGATCACGGCTCATAGAAAATGCAAATATATATGTTTTTATTCATTACTTCTTCTTGTAAGTAGGCTATCGCCTTGTAGTAACATGATAATCAAAGGGTTTGAATGAAGTTCCAACCGACATAAGAGAAAATAAATGAACAAACTACACTTACGCGGATACCACACTAATATCAAATGAAATTTGAACCAAATCATTCAAAATTCGCATTTTCCACTGGTCTCAAAAGAAGTACATTAACATCAACTAAAAATCGAGGAACACTTATTTTTTTTATTTTGAACCTTTTTGGGGAAATTCTTAAACATTTCTTCAGGGAAGTCATTCCACTCCTTTATGCAGGAAGAATTCATTCAAAACGAACGGTTTCTGCATCTCAAACTTAATTTTGAATTTGTGATAGATCCTTCCTATGTAGCGGAATGAGTCTTTTATTAAGGGTCTATTTCTTCCTATGCCCACTTTTTTGTAAACGCTCCAAAGACCTCGAATAATCTATCTATATTTCTTCTAATTTCAACATAGGTTCTCAGTGATTAAACACGTACGGATAGGCGAGGGTAGAAGTCGCTCCAGACTAGGTCACAGGGGGCGGCTGAATTCCTCACACTGAGCTCGGCCTCAGCCACTTCAAGAGGGGCATCCGGGATTTGAACTGGGGACTCTAAGCGCCACACCCGCTGAGCTCCCAAATACGATACTATCGAATGAAAACCATTAAAAATTGAAAATTAACACGATGACTTTCGCTGATGATCCTCCAAGGAGAAGTCCCACGTGAAAGACGAAGACGTAAGTACTTTGAGATTACGAAGAAGAATACCGCGAATTATCTGAAAAACGTAACTTAGGAAGTAGACATACGGAGGACTGCAGTGTAACAATCTTAAAATTATAATTCTACAGATATACTATTTTCACGGTTGCAATCTAAATATCTATGCTATCTGGCTGGGTTACCTCAGCGTTTACTTCAAGCGTAAAAAATGTTCCGCCAGTGATTCTACTGGCTTAACTTCATTAGCATTCTTCGAATCTACTATTTCCAACGGATACGGTACCAACAAAAGGCCGTTTTAGAGACCAAATTAGCATTTAATATAAATTAGAGGTGACGAAAAAAATAGCTTCACGGCTTCGCGGCGTTCGCAGAAAAAAATATCGAGGTTTGAATGCTTTACTTTATTCTTCTGAAGAACTGTAACCGCAAACAGGCGCACTGAAATTTTGTTGATCTTTTTTCATCCGCTTTTTTTTTTTTGAGTTTACTTCTCAATTCGACATCATAATATCAGGGTTATTATTCATTCCGAGGTGTCTTTTTCCATGATTCACGGTTAGCACTAACAAAACACGGTTGCAAAGCGCACGAAAACAATTGAATACGACACTGCGCGTTCCAAAGTTTCACGCACATTCTCCCACTTAAATCCGAGCTCGACCATACCCTACGACGCTGATTTCGCCATGCTCCGCGCCATTTTTTCCATCAATTGAATTTGTCGTTGACGTCGCGGTATCTCACTCTTAGTTCTACCTTCGTAGTATTTATTACTATTTTTCAAGAGAGTGAGTGGCCTTACGACTGACAAATTTACAGTGATATCGAAAAAACCAACCGACATAAACCGAGGGGTTACTCTGGTGCGAATGACGCCAACTGGAGTTTTCAAATTCAAAAACGTCGTCAAAAATGACGGTCTCAGACTCATACAAAGAACGATTAACGCGATGAAGATGGCAATACGTAAAGAAAGTACAAAGGAGACAGATAAATTTTAGGTAGAACGAAATAAAAGCTGATTTATGCCCAAAAACAGAGGTGTTATACTTGCTACAAAGTAGCGATAATACTCACTTCTCGATAGCTATCCGGGGTTATTGGTAACACGTGAATACAACGAAATTAACAAAAAAACAAAGATGAATAAACCCCAATAAGAGGAAAAGTATACAATATACACACACACGGTCAGTGATGAATTTATCGCATGAAACGATATACAATGGAACTGTAAAATTGTGGCTAAAAGCTTCAAATTACAGAGATAACTCATAAGATAAAATTAAAGAACATTTGCTCCATTGGGCAACAAAATGAGCTCTTTTCATTGGAAATAATTATGCTTTTTTGCTTTCAAATGGAAGGAACAGACGTCAACATTTTTATTGCTCACTTAGAGTTTTTTCCTCAATAAATGACATTAGCGCCATCAAACCAAGAAGGTTATAAAACCCACGGTCCGTTAAACAAGTAACTTTGACGCTTCTTTCAGCAAGTAATTGTTTAGGGAACAATAGAAAATGGATCGAGAGAATAAAATAAGAGAAGGGGGCAGCTAAACACTCACTCTTCACTGTGGGACAAGAATTATGGAATTATCCGGAGCCATTAATCAGCGTTCGATACGTGGACAACAATGGATGAAAATTTCATGGCTCGCTGCTAATCACAAATCACTTTTTGCTCGTAAAAGCAGCTGTTAAGCTTAATGCATCATGAGTCACAATATCACGATTCAGGGCCCAAAGGAATCCTGCAAAGTTCGACAATAGTGGAGGAATGTCTGCACCACGTAGCCATGCATATCATAATATTATTCATAGCACGCTTGGCCGGCGCTTTTCAACGCAGTATCTGAGACATTAATATACGTGCACAATTTTTAACGGTTTAATTAGTCAAAAGGAAGTGAAATATCTCCGAAGGGAACTGGAAACTCCTCAAACATGGCGAAAATTTCACTAAGTAGGTGTATTCCTCAAGATGAGAAGGCTTTTGACAACGTAGATTGGAGCACAATGCTTGGAATCCTAAAAGAAATTGGGGTTCTTTACAATGACAGAAAAATCATGCACAGTTTATACAAAAACCAAGTAGCGGTCATAAAATCAGGGCCCAGCTGTGAAGAAGCAAGAATTAGGAAAGGAGTGCGACAAGGCTGTACATTCTCACCCGTAATTTTTAACGTTTACATTGAGAAAGCCATTAATGAAATCAAAGAAAAGGAATTGGGAGTGAATATCCATGGAGAAAAAAAATAGCATGCTAAGATTTGTCGATGATATAGCCGTTATAGCAGAAACAGATAAGGATTTGAAAATTATTCTGGTTAATATGGGTAGGGTAATGGGTAAATATCAACTGAAAATAAGCACGAAGAAAACCAATTTATTAGTATGAAGCAGAAGAGAAGAAGCCAAGACTAACATTAAAATAGGGAGGCCAAAACTGATAGAGGTGGATGAATTCGGTTATTTGGGAAGCAAGGGAACTATTGACAGGAGAAACAAGAAAGAAATTATCAGCAGAATAGCCCAGGCGAAGAGAGCATTCCACCAAAAGAGAGACCTGCTTACAGAGGGAAACTTAAATATGGAAGTAAAGAAACAATTTATATGAACCTACATTTGGAGTATGCTCCTGTACGGAAGTGAGGCATGGACAATGACCGCAGCGGAGAAAGCAAGGATAGAGGCCTTTGAAATGTGGTGCTACAGAAGAATGATGAAAATCAAATGGATCGACCGAGTTAGTAACGAGGAAGTCCTAAGATGAGTGGGAGAGAAGAGAAGCCTCATGAAACCCTTAATAAGAATACGGAACAACCTTATAGGCCACATCTTGAGACATGATGGCCTGATGAAGACAATCGTCGGACTATTGGAAGGCAAGAATGGAAAAGGAAGACCCGGAACAAAATATATGGAACAAGTAAAGAGAGATGTGAAAGAGAATAAATACGTAGGTCTGAAAAGATAAGCTGATGGGAGAATTGAGTGGAGAGCTGCGTCAAACCAATTCCAGGATTGTTGACCAGTGATGATGATACGTAAGTGTGAATAGATTATCTGATAGAAGAATTGAGTGGAAAGCTTTGTCAAAAAAATCTCAGGATTGTTGACCAGTGATGATTAAGTATATTCCACACCGTAAAAAAATTTGATCCCGGGCCAGGCCTGCATCTCATTCCTGGAAATCATTATCATGGTCGCGACGGCGAGACAGTCGCGACATGAGTGGGAGTTACAATAATGGAACTTACGAGGGAATCTCCGCGTTGTGTCTATGACGTCTTAATTCCACAAAGGTAAGCCCTCATCAAAACAATTTCGCTTAGAACCTCAAAATGAATAGCTATATAGGGCTTAACGCCTCAAAAGAAACAGTAGACCCCAATTCCACATTAACAGTACGTGAGGAAAAAACACAGTGCAAACTATAAACGGGAAAAATGAGCGTGAATCTTTGGCACGCACATCCAATGTTTTCTAAGCGGTCTGCGACCGAGATTTGTTTGTTCTAATTGTGAATCGAGTAAGAAAACACCTCGAAATGAAAAATGACGTGGACATAGCTTGGAGCTGCGAACTAAACTCCAAAAAAGCAATCGATGGGGCTGATCAACTCAACTTCAACAAAATCAACTGATTTGGGCGTTACTTGGAAGAACGATGAAATGTTCGCGGTGAAACAAAACCCAGCACTATTCCACAAACTTTTATTATCTGTTAACTAGTTTCGACGTTTATAATGACGGTATTTGATATTGACGGAATTTGATAATGACGGTATAAACGTCGAAACTAGTTGACTGATAATAAAAGTTTGTGGAATAGTACTGGGTTTTGTTTCACCATGATCAACTTCAATACTTCCTTAAGTGCGTCAGTTTGCTGAAATAGTTCTTAAGAAGAATGATGGTTGAGTAAACTATTCTCGGGATTCCCACCGGGCTAATTCTTCCACAACGGCAAACGCTTCAAGCTCCGTCTCGGCCCTCATCATCAGCGCTGAATGAATGATAGGTGGCGTCCAATACACGTTTGCAAACATTTGAGGCAACCTCTGTTTTTTTGCAAACGCCACGAAGCTTTGCCACTCATTTTTTCGTTGGTCCTCATTTATTCGCATTTCAGTTTTCTTATTAAGTCCTGGTTACACGGTAAATTAACACGTACAAGTTCTACATCTACATCTACATAATACCCCGCGAGCCGCCTAAAAGGCGTGTGGCAGAGGGTGTTAGGACACCAGCCGTTTACAACTATAAAAAAAAGAAGTGCTCTAACGAGGTTGGGACTAGCGTTTATTAAAGTCCTTTATGGTTCGGGGGAAAAACGAATTCCCATATCTATCCGTTCGGCAAAACATCTCTCTTAATTTATCGCTTCTATCGGACCTGGAAATATAGTGTGGCTCTAATATTATGTTCTCTGTGTCTCTCTTAAAGATATCCGTTCTCAATTGTTCAAGCAATCTAAGCTTAGCGCGCAGCCTCCGAGTCTCCAACGGCTCCCTGCCTAATTCGCTTAACATCTGGATAACACTGTCTGTACGGCCGTAGCAGTTTTTGACGAAACGCGCAGCCTTCCTTTGTATTTTATGCAGTTCGCGGATTAAGTCTTTCTGCACCGGATCCCATACGCTCTCTGCATATTCAAGGTGCGGTCGGACGAGAGCGAAATAGCACCTTTCTTTTACTTTCTCATCCGAAAATCTTCCCACAATACGCTTGACGAATCCTAATTTCTTCAGGGCTATGCCGCAAATATTCTTTATATGTGTTCCCCACGTGAGGTTCGAGGTTATCGTAAGAAGTTGGTGTACGTTTGCGTGAACGATTTTGGTGGACCGGAACGGAACATGTACGAATGTATGAACCAAAGTAGAACAGGTTCTATTTTCCGTCCACGCATTCGCACAAGTTGGGTGGTTATACGGTGCATTTTCGTGTTCGTTCACGTGTTCATACATTTAGACATTAACCCGTACGTTTTAGTGTATCGTGTAACCAGGCATTTAGATCCGGCTTTAAATAAAAATGTGGGCTAAATTTACTTAGGATTTTTGTAATAATGTAAGGAGGAATAATGAGAATAATGAAAAAGATATAGACTGACGTCAAAGAGATTGAAGGTGTCGAAGAAACAGGGAGAGGAATACAGTCGCACATCATACCATTAATCGCGGCAGCGGCTAAGATGTTCTTCTATCTTAATTTGCATTTTTTTCATTTTTACGCCAAATTATTCCCATCTTACATATGATGAGCATTATTTGCATACATTTTTTTGGGGTAAACTTATTGCTTGCATCAAACCATGAACGGATCTGCATATTTTAATTACTGACATTGGTAGGTTTCATCTTTCACGCAAATTTGTGCTGCAGTATGGAGCAATGTAAGCTTAATGAAAACTGATGCCATAAGCGCAAATTTATGTTTTACGTCTCACTTTTAATTTTAAATGCTTATGTTTTAATGATAAGGATGGACTGGATCGATCGAATAAGTAATGAGGAAGTCCAAAGAAGAGCAGAAGAAAAGCCACGTGGAAGCCTCGAAAAGAAAATATAACAATCGAAGAAGCGACATTATGGCCTGATTTTGACATTCGTCGAGGGACAAGAAGGCAAAAACAGAAAATGAAGACATCGAGTAAAATACATGGAGCAAGCAAAGAAGGATATAAACGAGAAGAAATACATAGATAGGCGTGGAAATATTTGCTTAGAGGGGAATTGGTAGTGCAACGGCGTCAAACCAATCTTATTGTCGACCAGTGATAATGTCGACCAGTGATAATCTTTGATAACCAAGTGGTACGCACGATGGATATACTGTTACATGCTACATGCTGAAGCTTAGTCACCCCTTGCCATACACCCTGGACGTGGCCCACAGGGTAGTGCAGATGAAGTGTAATTTGTATTATACCGAACTTACTCCACTCCATATTCACCTTACTCTTCAGGAACGCAGTCCAGAGCAGTTGTGGACACTGATGGCACCCTACAGAAGCCGATCAAAAATTGATCTGTCATCGGACACGCCATCTGCCACAAGGTCAAGTACTCACTCGCCAAGAATTGAATCCTATAAACTTATGCTAGGCGCTTGATACAAATGTTGAAAGTCGGAAATTGCTGCTCATATTGCCTCGGAGTAACTACGGAGTGCGTACAAATGCATTGTCGACTAGTTCTGATCTGTACTAAACATTTTAAGCCGATCCACAAATCAAGACTTTTAGATCGGCTTAAAATTTTTAATACAGATCAGAACTTTGAGAAAAACTTATTTGCGTCATGCGAGGAATGGAGCGGTCCAAACGAATCAAAGCCACCAAGAATTTTTGTGAATATATTCAAGTCAATGACGGAATGGATTGAATTTCTTTTTAAGCCTCGAGTGACAGAGCATAATCATGAGTTCAAATTTTTATCTATAAAGCCCAGTGAGGAAGGAATGTTGAAAAGTGGAAAAGAGTAGGTAGTCGAAAACAATGAGAAGGTGGAGAAGTTGAAGTATTTTGGGCAGCATCTTTTAAATGAAAACAGATACAGAAGGAAGGATATCATGGAGAGGATGGCGTTAGCAGAAGAAGAGTGAATGAATTGTGATGAGACGATTCTCATAAAAGTATTAAAATGAAAGGTTAGTAAAGAGTCTGATCTGGAATGCAGCGATTTAAGGTATTGAAACATGGACACTTTCGGAGGAGGATGAGAAAAGACTGGAGGTGTTCAGGCCGTTTTACACGTGGCACGTTATTGCGCAATCTGACGTGTGTACGAAGTCGCAATCAAAATTGCGTTATAAAATGCGGTGCAATGCTAGAACGCATGCGAGAATGCGTGGATGCGAAACGGCAAAATAAACCATGCTCTAATTCAAACCTCGCATTCTCCCAATTTCCATATTTTTTCCGATAGATGCCGCAATAATTACAATCGAAAGAAGCTGAGTTACGATATGAGTTAGTTACACGGTATGAATCGAATGAATGGTAACGCAACGACAAATGTTCACACGAAACAGACCAGTATGTCAAAAACGTTGCACAATGAATTTCGTTTGTTCTTTGTTCAAACAAGAGACTCGCTACACGCGTACTCAACAGGCGATGAAATTCGGTAATCTGCGCAATTATTATTGTACACAACATTGAGAAATGAATGCAGTGCTAACCTGCGTAAATACGTGCCCGCATAAAATAGTCTCTAGAGATGTGGGTGTGGCGAAGAATGGAAAAGGTGAAGCAAACGAAGAGGGGAAATAAAGACGAAGTGCTGGACATGGTGGGAGAGGAAGGGCGGCTTCTAGACGAGATGCGGAGATGATGCGGACAGAAGGTATGGATAGAGCAGGTGCCGAGAGGAGAGGCAATGTTAAAATTCCACGTTTGAAGGGAGAATGCTGGGGTAAGCGAGAAAAACGAAATGAGAAGAATAAGTTGCATAGATATGAGCACAATGCACAATGGCACAATGAGACGGAGAAGGCCTCATTGGGAATTGAGGGGGAAGTTCAAGTTGAGAGGTATTCGTCTCGCATAATTATCCACGTTTTAAATTTAGGTATCCTATGCGGTAGCGTAGTTAAAATGAATAAAATTACGATAGTGCTTCAGAGTATTGATGAGTATCAAATTGATCGACCGAACAATAATGAGGAAGTCCTAAGGAGAGTAGGATAGAGGAGAGGCATCGTGAAAACCTTATGAGATATGAAGTGAAACACTTTGCACTTTCCACATAAAAAAGTATTAAACTACAATCGACATACTGCAGTGCAGCGAAACATGTCGACTGTAGTTTAAGAAATTTTTATGTGGAAAGTGCAAAGTGTTTTACTTCATATCTCATAATGGATCTCCACAAAGTATCTGCCTCATCCATCCAATTCGTGAAAACCTTAATAAGAAGACGGGACAACCTAATCGGGCATTTCTTGAGACATGATGGCCCGATGAAGACATGGCGAGAACGGAAGATAAAATGTATAAATTAGTCCCGACAAGGGAGTACTCAAGACAAGGGTAGACAAGGGAGTGGTGCATGGCTGATATACGATTTGGGATGGGAGGCGCTGGAGACTCGGAGGCTGCGCGCTAGCTGCCTTCGATTGTTCGAGAATTTTAAGAACTTTTAGAGCGGCACTGTCAGCATCATCAAATAACATCACTATACTTCTAGGTGCGACAAATACGATAATACAAGAGAAATTTTCCGAACGGATTGGTATACGAATTCGTTTTTATTCCGAAAACTTTTCACATGCCATCAATTCAAAGATTGTTTTGGCGCAGCAAAAATTCTAGGTAGGACTACATAGTCAAATAACTCCGAAGCGCACCTTCTTATCGTCATTAATATATATTGTGCATACGCTATTGAGGACAGATAATTTTCAGTTCGATACAGAGAACATGATCTTTGAACCACATAAGGTTTCTATGTGCAACAGAGAAGATATGATAGAGAAATGTTGGGCCGAGCGTAATAAGGACAGAAATTCGTTTCTCTCCGAAACAATAAACGACCTGAATAAATTCCAGGTGGTCAACTATCTCCAACGCGAACCTTTTTCGCAAATGGCTTCTGTCCTAAAACGCCCCTCCTATCGTTTGTGTACCACGTGTATATGAGAAGGAAAGAGTGTCTCCACGATTTGAGACGCTTCAGACGTACAGACAAAATTTGATGTCGCTTCATTTCTTTCGTTCTCTCCAATACAATTTCGTTCTCTGTCAATACAATGTGACTGGAAATGAAAATTGTTGATTGCTTTCACAACTGCCGATCATTAGTTTTACAAATGGTTGCCAAGGTATATATATAATCGTGGATTTCAAAGTAAAATGTTAGATTTTCACTTAAAAAAGTATGTTTAGGAAAAAAATGGATCGTTAAAGACAATTGATGGAAGTAATCACAAACTTTACATATTCAGCCTTCTGTTAAAAATATCTCAGCCCTTCGTCTCGATTGAAGAAAGAATTTTTAAAAAGCAAAAAAGGATGCTACATAGACGTCAACGGTTGGCTCATGCAGCACCTAGAAGAGGGCGCGCGAACACAGAACATCAACCCATTCCTGGAAAAACAAAATACGCCTCTTGAGACGGCTAGCATTCAAACACACTTTATTAATGAGACTTCAGTGTAGTTTTACAGTCTAACCTATGCAGTCCTTTCATCCATTGCTAGCAAGTTGAGACTGCACCCATCCCTTTTTGACCGGAAGCATTTCACCACGTTTTCATGAAGTCAATTTCTTTTCCGCTCGCTAAAAACGCCGGCGAATTTTAACAGGGATCAAAGCTACCTCCTGCATAACGCATGGAAAAGGATTCTCAAACCACCAACCAATGGGAGACAAGCAATGAGATATGGACAACCAGCGACCAATGAGAGAGCAGCAGCGGGATGAAGAGGCGGAAATTTTCCGAGTTTCCTCACCTTCGACCTGAAGACGCTGACTGCAATGTCAGCGAAACTGTTATCGCCGAAATTCAACGGACGCGGTGAAAACCCGAAGAGAATGCAGAGGTCAGTATCACAATAAATTTAAGAATAATTTCATAGTTTACGTTTTAGCTCGAAATACGAAGATGAAAATAAATCACCGCCTTGCCCCACGTTTACATTTTACAGATAAACACTTTTAAAACCCAAGAAACCTGATGCGCATGAACTTGAACATCAAAAAATTCCTCAGTAAATATTCGTAGCTATATAACAACTTATGTCTCAAATATATGCTGGTGAATTTATACCGCTCCGTTGTCAAATACAGTGGTGGATACACATGGAGCGGCGCCCCCCCCCCTCCCCTTTGTGGGGCCGCCCGCATTACCTCACATTGTAGAACCATAATTGCAAATTTTTATATCTTAAGATGGCATTGTCTTCAATGTGCGAATTACCACTTTAAATAAAACTTTCTTTAACTTTGCAGGTGACTAAATTATTTTTCATTACGATAAAAGTAAAGGTAGCTCAAGATACCTTTAGCGCCCCCCCCCCCCTTGAGTTTTTCTGTATCCGCTACTGGTCAAGTATAAAGCGAATGCGCATCACAGTTTTGTTTTGAACATGTGGTTTCATATCTAGGCAAGGTGGCCTAGTATCTTTTATTTTTTCATTTAAAAACGCGGCTTTCTAAAATGTCCGCGGCGTGGTGACGAGTGCAATGCGATCCATTTTTTTCAATATTTTGCAATAAGGTCTTTGCAAATTCGAGGAATAGCATTGAAGAATTATGCATTTGAAAAGTGACATCGCCAAGAAAGTAAATTTTGGCTGAAACCCGTGAATTATACCTTGTTTCTCCGTGATATTCGGATCGATTTGTCCGTCAGCGACGCGAGTGGCGACTTCTGTAAACCCATTCAAATGCACGGTGAGTGACAACACGAGGATCCCATTTCGTAATTAATATTCGTGGTTATGATACAAGAAAATGTTTTCGGTTCACTTCTTCAGAGGCAGTACCCACCTACCATCGGCAAGGACCGAAATAGTTATCTTCATTTATAACTTGATTTTGCTCTAATCATCAATAACAATTTAGTTTATTCTTCGAGCACAATTTCCACGTTCGGAATGTGCTTGCAGACTTATTTTTTCCTGCAGGAGTGAATGACCGGAACCGTTTTTCCGACTTCTTTTTGAGGTAATACGTAAAAGTGTTTCAGTATTTCACGGAATATAAGGTATAAATAGATCTGCTGACCCAAAATTGTATTAGTGATAACAGAGCCAATCAAAGTCATATCTGTATATAAAAATATTTGGTTTATCTCATATCTGTATGTCTGACGGAGAATGAAAGATGCATACGCCTGTTTTATCCGCTAAAGTCGGCGGTAGCGGAGCATTGCTTGGCCCTCGGTCATAGGATGGACTTCAAAAATACGAAGGTTTTGTGCCGCACTAATAACTATTGGAATAGAATTGTAAAGGAGGCAATTGCTATTAGCCTAGAGGAGAAGAGCTTACACAAAGATAAAGGCTTCCAACTGAGCAGTACCTGGAATGCCTTAATTAATCGGAGCATCCGAGCACAACAATAACGTGCAACAACCAGGGATATGAATAAATAACTAAGTACCGTAAAAAAGTACAATTAAGAGTAAACCCCTGAAGACGATGGCAGACTCAGCCATTGAAACGTTGGGAGAATTAACCCAATACCACACCCGGTGGGAATCCCGAGAAATTTTTCATCAAACTCATATCTGTTCGTTGCCTTCCCTCGCGATTGCGAAAACTATACTGCACGCATTGACAGGATACGAATCGCTCCGCTTCTAGAGCCACGCCGCGGACATTTTTGAAAACTGAAAAAATGCACCCAAAAGTGGCAACATAATTGGCGCCAAAAAGGGACGAAGTGGTTCCTCTTTCCTCTATAGTGTCTCCTTGACCCTCATGCAAAGGCCAAGTCTGTTGCTTTAGGAGCAACGAAAATAATGAAACATAATGAGCCATTCCCTAAGCTAAAAACAATTCTTTTACCGTCAACTTTCAGTTAAAATTAATGCATGCATATTTGTTACATGATGCCTGCAAGACTTCGTATTCAGTTTTCTCATTTTGAAAATTGTATTATTTTATATTTAATTTTTGACTATGGTATTGTCATAAGTTTTTTTTATACGAATACATTTTCTACAAAATGACTCAAACAGAAGATATGCATTAATGTCCATTTGAGCCGGCCACTGCACCAGAATGTTGGCTTCCCAACGCAAAGAAAAGAATTCCGCTCTCGACAGTATCTTAAATATTCAGTGAAATCATGTCCCTACTTCGAAACACTGTTAATTTCATTTTAAGCACAAAGCTCGGACTTGACTTGATTCTCTTCCCTCTGGACCACACGTGGCGAGGACTTGGCCCTCGAACCCAGACGCCACATCACACACAAAGCAGACCACTTATTTTTAGATACATACGATATTTTTAATGAGATACGACATATTCAATATTTAGTGAATGGGAATTCAAAAGTTCTGCTCCCAAATTCGTCACATACACACACACACACAAAATCAGAGGGTAAAAATGTGGCCTGACTGGGACTCGAACCCAGAACCTCCCATTTGCTGGCTGGGTGCTCTACCAGTTGCGCTACCAGGGCGCCATGATGTAACATGATTTCGGCGGGGATTTATGCACAGAAAACTCCATTTGTCGCCCTTTTTCCATTATATGTTCCTATACTTTTCTTTCCTTCTCTATGAGAACTATTTAAATGATCACCAACATCATAATATCAGGTAGTTGAAAGGCTGGATATTGTTAGACGTACGAATCTTACAATTGAGGATTCTACAGAAGGCCAATAAACGTGTCATCACCCTCCAAACATTTCATGAATGAATTTACCGGAGTCGCAACTCGCATCACTGAAGGTAGAGCCATCCTAATCTCCGTAGTGGAGAAGTGAACTATAAACTACACTAACTACAAACTTTACATAATGGCAGGGGCTGTTCACCGAAATTTTTAATCGTGATGATAAAAATTATCGAATTCATATATTTGCGATGTACGTTAACAGAAAAAGGGTCAAAATAAGCTACATACCAACGTATATTTTTTGCAATGTCTGCTGAATACATGTACCATGGCTTTTTGAAACAATGGCAGTCATCTTATCAAAAATCTCAACTACTCAACTCGGGAGTGAAAATATTCCATTGCAAATATAAAGAATAAACGGATCGATATGTCCTCATCGCCACACTTCTTTGAAAGCCGATAAATGTGGCCATATAAATCAAGCTTCAACGGGACAGAGAGACTGCGACCTGCTTTATGTAGGGCCCTCAGTCAGAGAATGTTCCCAAAAATATAGAGAGCGGCGTAGTCTCGCTGGCTGACCGCTTGGATCGAAGATTCCGGCTTCGTATCCCGGCCCCGGTCAAGCCCTTGGACAACCATAACAAATATCCTGTTAGCAAGCACAAAAATCCTATAAGTTATTCCAAATTGGCGACTGAATTCACGACTTTCACTTCCGATGTGTTATTATCTGCTAACGGCTATCACGCGTAAACTGCATTTTGCGACGACAGAATCGGATAAAATCTCTGCTCTCTTAAACACATATCTTGCACTTCACTCAAAATTCTAATCCACGTGCTTAAAAAGGCCTGGAGATATGATCGCAGTGGACGGCTAGCTTCAGAGAAATGCAAACGAGATGGAGGAATTACGGAGCGGGATTGGAGAATAGAAGGACAATGACTCGGATGCAGGAGACTTGATGATGGAACCAAAGCATAAGAAATCCCTTGTGCAGCATTATTCGGTAAATCAGCAGCTGTTTCGGTAAACTAATTTTCACCCGAACCAGCCGCTTTATATTTGAATATCAACACTTAATTTCTTGCGTTGTGAGTACCATGTGTTGTTTGTGTCAGAAGAAACGTGAAATTAAACATTGATAAAATTTTATCAGGGGAATTTTGCTTTAACAAATTCACGTATATTTTTCAAAAATCTATTTTTTTTTAAATTTGTAATTTCATTTTTTGTTTGCTATTTTTTATTCAATTTTTACGAGTATCAAATTTTGCAATTTTTAATTTCATTCTTTTTATACTTAATGAACACAATGCAACAACTAAAATTAAAAAAACCAAGCAAAATAAATACAAATACAGGCAAAAATTTAGGCTCCGTGAGACTACAGTAGCCTTAACCCTAAAATCCCAAGCCAATTGCTTTAAATCTACATCTACATACTAACCCGAAATCCGCCTCCACGGGCGTGTGGCGGTGGTTGTAAGCCGTCATCAAATTTTCCGCTCAGAAAGATTATATGATCTTATCTAAATTGCTCCAGCTACCTAAGACTAGCGTGTAGCCTCTGTGTCTCTAGGGGTCTCCCTCATTCGTTTAAAACCTGGGTAACGCTTCCTGTACGCCAGTAGCAGCTTTTTAAGAATCGCGTCGCCTTTCTTTGTGTTCCATTAAATGCACGGAATGTCTTTCTGCGTTGGCTCCCACATGCTCGCCTCTTACTCTAAAGCTGTTTTCCCGAAGAGTGCGAAACAGCAAACTCTCTTTCATTATTTTGCACGGAAATCTTTCTTTTCCAAGGTTAAAAAAAACTTTCAAAATAAAGGCATTGCGGTGTACGTTCAACTCGTGCACAAACAAGAGGTTCAAACGAACGTATACCGCGAAAACTTCACCATCACACCTCTCGGCTAGCATACATCCAGCCTAAAAGCCAACTCCAAAAACTCCCAAAGCCTGAAGAGTGATGCCGGTGTAGGAATACACCACAAGTCGGCATTTCAAACATCGTCGCCTATTATTCCAACCTACAAATAACCATTTCCTCTCGACAAATCACCGCGTTAAATGACAAGCCGCAGCCACGTTATAGCGGTAGTGGTGAGCAAGATGTAAAAGGGAGCCCAAGAACCATAAACCGTAAAAAAGCCGTCCGGCAGCTTTGGCTGACTGTCCACACAAGTGCAGAGCAGCCGCATTGTCAATAAGCATCCATCGGTCCCATCATAGCGGCGAGCTTAAGATCAAAATAATGCCTTGGAATAATTATCTCACTCTAATTTTTCCCATATAGGCCTTGTTGCGCGATGCGTTGAAGCACGTACGAGTTAATGCCTATAAAACGCGAGCGTGATAAAATAACGTCAAAATAATCCGTGTTCTATTTTGGCTCATGCAATTTCCCGCTCCGGTCCACCAAAAGGGTTCATTACATTTGGACATAAACTCGAGCGAGTTTGTTAACCTGGCTTTAAAGTGATGGAGAAAAGAAGCACACCAACAGGAATGCAGGAGAGATTCCGTCCACGGCGTTCCAAACCGTATCCCCGAGATAGGATGCCGAGAGATTTGCCAATCCTTAAACCCTTATGATGTAATCCAACCACTAAACAAAGATAAAAGTCGTTGATAATGAGAAAAATCATGACGATAAGCGAAGTTAAGGCGGTGTTCATGACAAAGAGTCAGCTAACACGCTCGGAAAGTAAAAGACTTAAGACCAGGAAACAGTGGTGAGGCCATTCCCGTGGGCAGACACACACTACGATAAAGACGATTGGATCGTCGGAGAAAGTGATAAGAAAATAATAACAATCTTTGGGATTCGGAGGGTGCTGAAGATTGACATGGACGGAGAGTTATAGAAATGAAGAGTTATACAGAAGCGTAGGAGAAGAACGGATACTATGGATCACATTCTATGCCAAATGAGAACACGATGATTTGCCTCGCGATGAGACGCAGCTGTTACGTGAGAAACATTGCTGTAAAAGCCGCCAGAGGAAGATGAATGGACAATGACCAAGAACAGATGAAGAAAGATGCGGGGAAGGAGATCCTCAAGGAGGAAATAGAACTAGCCAGTCATATGGAGGACTGCAGTATGTACACCAATCTAAGGACTGAAATACTGTGTATACATAAATGGCATTGCGGCATTGATTCACCTCTCGCACAACCGGAATTTCATTTAGAGGGCGCATACCGGTAGTAATTTGTCTCTTTTAGGTGGCGCATTGCTCATTACAAACTTAACACTATCAGACTAAACATTTTCGGAGTTAATATGCTAAAAAATTGGATATAAGTTCCGAATTTCATGCAAACACCACACTTCACTGACAAGTCAAACAGATAGGGGGAATTTCATCGTTTATGTAAACTAACTTCGGAGTAGGTCACTTGACTCCCTATCGCAGCGGGCTATCCCGCCTCAGGGCCCGACAACCACAACGTAAACAAGACGATGGCATGAGTTTTGACTTAAGGCCAATCTCATCTACGGAATTGGCCATTCGCCAACCTACGAAGCACTGCCCGAATATCCCCGCGCTGCCGCATCGCTATGAAGCCCGCAAGAGCAGCTGCGATCTTCGAGCGATTTCGTCCTCAAGGAATGAAGCGTGTCTGATTGCGAGTGAGTGAGTCGTCACCAAAAAATCCGGCAGATAAGGAGAGAGCATTCCATGCATGGCCATCGTCCCCAAACAAGTCGTCGGTGAACTCACCGGCAGGGGGGCAGGCGGCGGAGGCAGGGGCGGCGGCGGTCCGAGGCGTCGCGACGGCCGTGGTGGCAAGGCTCCGCTTCCCTCGCCAGCACCAACCGCAGCAGCCAAGTCCGCTCAGGTGCACAGAGAATGGGGGTGTTGGTGGGCCACTCTCGCTGGGCCAATGTGACCGACACACACAAGTGGGCGAGGGCCCGAACGCACAAGAGAAAGCAAGGAGTCACTCCCACTGCCGACCAACACGACGAGTGGAGAGGAGGCGCTATATGGGCGGGGCTTGGCGTGTGTCGTGGGGGTCCTCTCTCGGCTGGGGGGGTGGCTATTGTCCGAGTGGCGCCGGCGGAAGGGGGAAGGGGGCGAGACCCCCAGTGCAGGAGGAGAAAGGGGGGGAAGGTTTGAAGGGAGAAGAAGCAGCCGCGGAATGAGGAGGGGGAGTACGGAAAACGCGCGCGCTGAACAACAACGGTCGGAGCGCGCGTTCGGCTACTGCGACGACCGAACAACAACAACACACGCCGCGCAACGGAAGAGCACCACCTAGCGAGCCACTCTTTTTCGGGACAAACTTCCTTCCGCAAATCACAGTTCTCTGTCCGCAGAATCACTCGGAACAGTCGCCTCGACGGGCAGCCCTCTCTTTGTACTGCTCCGAAAGCAGTGCCGGTCTTATGTTTCAACACAGGGAGATCCACAGACTGTTCCGCGAAGATATGGACACTGCCGCAGCCAAGTTCGCGACTAAGCACTCTCCGCCTTCTTCACGCGTGAATTTTGATCGGCGCAGCGGACGACGACGTCTCGTCGCTGTGGCATCGGGCCCTCGACTGACTCACCCGACTGCCTACGCGCTGGGGAGGGGGAGTAGAGGGGTGGGCTCTCCACACAAGGGATGGGGGCGGGTGAAGGGAGGAGGGGGATGTGATCGTCTCCCGCCCTCGTTCGCGGCGGAACTCTGGCGGCAGAAGTAGAAACTAAGGAGCGGGTCCTGCGCGCGCCTGGAGTGAGAGATTGGGGGGGGGGGGGGGGGAGTGAAGGGAAAGGGTTATGTGCTTATACCGTACATACGTAGTTATGTGTACATAGCCATGTGAGTGCAGAGGGGTGAGCAGTGTTTGAAATTCGGAATGGGATCAGTTCTGTTCAGCGGGTGGGGGTGGGGGGCGGTTACACGGCAGGGGTGCGGGTGTTGGTGGATATCTTGTGTGAGGGGGGGTTCCGTTTGATTTGGAGGGGGTCGGATTTCGGGTGGGGGGGTTTAGGGGACAAGCCGGGGGCAAGGAAGCGGTCGGTCATTGTGTAATGCGGAGATGGAGAAGTGTTGGCGGGGGAGGAGGGAGTCTCAGAGGCGGTTGATTGGCTCCCCCACCGGCAGCCTCCGTGCATTCGTAGACACTATCACAATCCCATGCATGAAAATGCTTCAATGATAGACGCATTCGAGTCTCTTGTTAGTTCCTCCCACGCCTTCCTTCGAGCGAGTGATGACGACTAGAACTAATGCTCTCATTTGAGAGTGTTCCGTGCCTATTCACAGACTAGACCATGGTCAATATTTGACCAATTTCCAAAATTTGAAAAGTTAACCCTTAACCAGTGACGTGAAATATTTGTTACACTACCGCAGGCGTGTTGTCTGGGAGACCGCAACAAGTCAAATATTCATAAAATGTTGCGACGGTATTATTATTAATTTAGTTTATGTTTCTTTATCTTTTAACTATCACAAACTTTATATTTTATGCGTTACCAATACAAATCAATTTATGGGTAAAAAAATTAATTTAAAACAGGATCCAAAAACTGACGTCAAAACACTTGAGTTATTATTATCGTTTTGTGTCATTACCTCGCCATACTTCAACAAAAGGCCTTAAACGTTAAAGAAAGATGGCTAAATAATGGAAAGCAATTGTATTCATTTCGTTCATTCCTTTTCTTGACGCATTCTGCAAGCGTGACGTGAGGTGTCTCGCAGGTGGCTCGCAGGGTATTATGTAGATGTAGAACACTTACAATTAGAGTGCGCATTGCTAGCGGGTGGCACCGCTGCTCTGGTCCAAACATACCTCGAGATCAATCAACGCCTCAATGGTGACGTGGTTTTGAGTCGCCTGACTTACATACGATTTAGGAAATGGTTCATAATTGCTGTGCATTAGGGTGCTAAGAAAATTATTCACGTGAGCTCAATGACCCATCATAGGCGAGTCCGATTATAACATTTTTATGATTTGTGTCACATTTGGTTGTTTGCCTAATGTTTCCCACGGGGCCCATTGGTTTGTCAACAATCATTTATTCTTACTCCAATGCGTATTTTATCTTGTATCTTGTTCAAAATATTAATATTACTGCGATAACATCGACCGCCCGAGAGTGTAATTTTGTTAATAATAATAATATCCCTACGGATCCTAAGAGGAGAATATTATGGGAAATCAGATGACGAAGACAAAGTCTCGCCGTAACTTTCCCTCGTCATACATGTGATGTGAAAGTCTTCACTGCAGTGGCTGATAGAAATCCTAAGTCTACCAATCCGAACTATACGGCCCAAAATTAACTCCTACACTTTTTCTGGTATTCTACCGATTGAGGGTAGGTTTCCACGGAGTAGTTGAGAAGTATTCTGAGAAAATTCCCTTTCTTCAAGCACCTCCATATTCAATTCAAATAAGGCCTACTCCCTTTCATTCCATCTAAAAATCCTATTCTTTTCCTTCCCCTCCCGCGTTTCCCTAACATTCTACCCTCTAACTAGGTTTTCAACATCCCCTCCCCGCTAAGTTCTCCATCTATCCATAACTTCTGTACCCTCCGTATCTAATCTAAAAGTTGCCTCTCCTCACCCACCATGTCTAGCACTTTGTCGTTCCTTTTCCTCTCCGTCCATTTCACCTTCTCCATTCTTCATCACACCCACACCTTGAATGCCTCCAATCTTCTCTCGTCTCCTTTCCTCAGGGTCCACGTTTCCGCACTTCAGAGAGCTACACTCAAGATCAAACTCTTCACTAACCTTTTCTTTGAACTCTTACATAACGATCCTCTCAGAAGCTCCTTCCTGTTCATGAACGCCTCCTTTGCTAACGCAATTCTCTTCCCAATATCCTTACTACTGTATCCGTTTTCCCCTAACGTACTGCCTAAATAGTTGAAGTGCTCAACCTGCTTAAGTTTTTCCCCACCCACCTTTATCTTAAGTCTCACACTCCTCGCTCGCGATGCTTTCAAAACCGCATAACCTTAGTTTTCTTGTGATTAATCCTCATCCCGTACTCCTCGCAACGATCGTATAACGCATCTACTACAGCCTGAAGCACCCTCGCTGACTGGCTAATATACCCTGATGATCTGCAAACTTCACTGATTTAAATATCGTCCCTCGCACTTCACGGTTCATTTATTTATCTTTTTAACATTACTTTTAATTGAGACAGCGGGCGGATTAATCACGCTGCCTTATAAATGAAGTTTCTTATTCATTCAGTTGAATATTATTCGCGAATTATTACTGTAACCATCGCATTATTATCTGAAAAAGCCAATTTATAATAAACCTGAAAATTAACTCACATTTTCAGCTGCAATAAGACTCCTCTTTATGATGAATGTCCTCTTCGCTTGGGCTGTTCCACTGTCTATTTCCTCCTTCCTTTGTTTATCGTTGGTTACTCCTCTACCCAAGTAGGAAGAATCCTTCTCAAGTTTATGGTTTCATAGTTTTACGTTGGTTTTCGCATCTCCTCATCTAATTAAAACAAAAACCATGTTTTTTTCTTGTTATTGGGTGATCAAAAATACAGCTTATTTCTTAAATGCTCAATTCTCGGGGATAATTTCATCGAATTCTTGCCTCACAAGGCCGCACGAATGGTGCTACGGTTTGCGCCTCAATAGAAGTCGTGATAATTTCCTATACGAGATACGTTTTTAAAAATTGTGCATGAGAACAAGAAGGGTTTCAGTGGTTCAAAAACTTCACGCAGACGAGTCACGGACATCATTTATGAATGACCTAAAAAAGCGGAGAAATGTCGACCGCACATGAAAGGATGCTATCGGCTGTATTCATCCGTAAAAAGGACCAGGGATAAGGTCAAGCGCCACCCAGCGCCACTCAGCAGAGCACCAGACACCCTCGAGAGAGAGCTGAGAATCTATTATTACTGACCAGCACTGGCCGCCAATCCTAACATTGCTTCACGCACCTTTCTAAGTCCTTGTGCCACATTCATTTCACCTATTCAGAACACGAGATTTTATTGTTTTACTGCAGTCTCCCGCGGCGTCTAGAGCCAGTGTTTATACACCGGGTTTCCATCGCGTCAAATGACTTTTGTTGACGATATATATATATATATATATATATAAATAATGTAAAGGAACTTCTTCTTGCCCTGGGGTGGGCACACAAAAAAACTTAGAAATTGACAGAAAAACGAAAAATAAAATAAAAGTGAGGAACTTACGGGGAAAGGTTGTTTTTACAAATTTTCGATGGGACGCAGCCCATCTTTCTCAAGTGAGAAGAGGAGGGAAAGTGAATTTTCCAATGAACGTTTTCCATGTCAATCAACTTCTTATAGTTTTAGTAATTTCAACTTCAGATTGGTGTTGGAAAATTTGGAAAAATATAAAACAAAAATAATTAAAAAATTGCCACTGACGAAAAAAGAATGAAATAAAGAAGAAAAAGAAAAAAATCAAACAGAATAAAGAAATACTTCGTGAGAATTATATTTCAGAATAAGTGCAAAAAAATTGTAATGCTGCAAATTGATCAAAGAGACTAACACTATGTTAACGCCCACAACACACGGCATTCACAGCACAAACAAATGCGGCCGAAACTGCGTGCAAATGTAAAGTGTCTGGTTGGAGAGAACATCGGAAGGAATTGATGCCGAACGACGACAGTGGACTCGATCTGCCACGAGGGCAGGGGAGGAAACTGGTGTCAACTGACGCGACAAACAACCAGGAAGATGGACGCTGGCACTAGATGACGCGGAAGACTGCACGAAACGACTAAAGACCGGGTTCTGAATAGGCGAAATGAATGTGGAGAGGCGAGTCAAAACAATCTGAGGATTGCTGACCCTTGATCACATACACGAGGCTATAGGGTGGTGTCCTACTATTTTTTTATTGCCTAAATCGAAAGATTATTACTGCTGGAGTACGCATTTCACGCTCTCAGATTTACGAATGACGATATCTATTTTTCACGATTAAACGAAAAGTGAAAATTTGCAAGCGCGCGAAAACGCGACGGCCAAGTAGGAATGCTGGGAAAAGTCCGTGTGACATCGTCCTGGTTCCCGCTTCGCCGTGTGAGGTGACCTTGGGGCGACGCTTTGAGCCCTGATACGACGCAGGCTGCTACCAGGTAGCAGAGTACCCTGCTAGCAGGTAGCGCTTGGTTTAAATAAGGATTATTAATACTTTATCAAAAGAAGGAAACTTTCCGACCTTAGGCAGTTTTAATAGGTGATTATTGAGATATGTTTCCCTGAGCTCTGTACCTCATGCATGCATTGGTATTCTCAGACGACGTAAAACTCCTATCTACTCATATAGAAACTAGATCCCTGTGACGTCACGTGGAGTGGTGTCGCATGGGCGCCAATCTGGCCTTTTTCAAATGAGGTTAAAATTGACCATTGCCATTCGTCTAAACTGGGATTTCTAAAACTAAATAATTTGTATATTTTGAGTACACTAATGGTGGGTAAAGAATCGCAATCAATGCCTTTCGTTTTATTTGACGAAGGAAACTGCCCTATTCTCGAGGATGCCGTGCTGCTTGGGCGTGCCTTGTTTTGCGTTTATTTTTCGCAGAGTTGAGCCCTCTGCCCACCACCTGCACTTAAATGCGAGCCGTGGCGTGGACCCACGCAATGAGGATTCGAGCACCAAAGGAGCACCCCTCCATGTGACCAAATTCATTGGTGTCGATGGGAGAGGGGGTGAAAGTGGGTAGGGGGTCGTGATTGCCACTTCCAAGCGAACGCCCCCCGAATGAATGCACGGCCGTTCACGCGAGTCACGCTCCGACGACCAAAGGGCCCTCGCCCGCTTCCATTTGTTTCCGCGTGCTCGCGTTTATTCGTGCACTCGGTCGCGCCCGAGGTGCCCACGCGGGGACATCTCTCGTGCATCGGCGAACGCGCCTCCGTGATTGGTGGGGTGGAAGGGGACGCGTGTTGGCGCTAGGCGATCTAATGAGATGAGCCTCATTACTGGTGAGGGGGGGTGGGGTCCGAAATTCCTTCTTCCTCTTCGCTGGCGCGTTAGGGGGTACAGTGCTCGCTTTGACACCGAAAGAGGGACAATATTATAAAAAGATATTCATCTATCGTAAATTCGGCTTCCAAAGGCAAAATGTCACACGCAGGTCGGCATTTTGGGCGCTCGCATTGTTTTCATTTCTCCAGAGCATCGCAAAACCATAGCATTCTTCATATTAACTTTAAAATTTGTGTATATATATATATATTGCTGCAGAAGTGAAGCATGGACAATGACCGCAGAGGAGAAAGCAAGGATATAGAAACCTTCGAAATGTGGTGCTACAGAAGAATGTTGAAGATCAAATGGATCGACCAAGTTAATAACGAGGAAGTCCTAAGAAGAGTAGGAGAGAAGAGAAGCCTCATGAAAACCTTGACAAGAAGACGGAACAACCTTATAGGCCATATCTTGAGACATGATGGCCTGATGAAGACAATCGTCGAGGGACAAGTGGAAGGCAAGAACGGAAAAGGAAGACCTCGAACAAAATATATGGAACAAGTAAAGAAGGATGTGAAAGAGAAGAAATACGTAGGTGTGAAAAGATAAGCTGATTGGAGAACTGAGTGGAGATCTGCGTCAAACCAACCCTAGGATTGCTGACTATTGCTGACCATTGATGATGATATATTGCTAAAAGTTATGCTCATCATTTTTTCTTGTCGAATAGGAATTGCTTACAGTGATTTATGCATAGGTTTTTTTTCCATGTTCAGCCTTAATTTCAGCCAAAATTTTAACTTCCGTGCAAAGGTTTGTACGATTTCGTACAAATGTGTGATCTGACACTGATGTGAGCAGACAACTTTACCGCGGGGGGAAAATTTGATGAGAAAAAAAGTCATTTTTTCGGCCCGCCCTAGAGCACAGCAGCCGTGCCTAACACCCTAAACTCTCAAGTATAAAGGCTGACATAGTATTGAAATCCTAAGAATGGTATAGGTACATGCTGAAGCCCTCCCCCCATTCCTCCCTATCCCTGGCTAGTTCTTTGACCTCCCTCACGCTCCTTTTGCCCGTATCCTTGTTGATCCGTCCTTGGCACTCATTCATTGGTCTTCCACGGGGGACTTTTCCATCATGAAGGCCATTTTATAAAAAACAGCAATAAATTATCCGCCAGGAGCACTTAGCGTGAGATTAATACGTAAATGACGGCGTTTGTAGAAAAAAAATGCACCAAAATTAGCTGGCGAATTTAGCGTGAAACCTATGTGTCGCATTCATTTGAATCGTGCACTTTGCAAACATTTTTTGTTAGTTCTAACGGTGAATCGTTCTAGAAGATAACCAAGAATAAAAAAATTACGTGTGTCATGGAATTGAGAAGTAAATTCAGGAAAATAAATGGGCGCGGCTACTTAGAATATACAGCTCATCAACTAAATTCCAATACCTAATTATATGTGGCGAGGCAATTTGCTGTTTATAGCCCTGAAGACAGCGCCCTCTCCACGATATTGTTTCTATAAACGCCCCGAAGCTATGAAGAGAATTTTATCTCTAATCTTAATTTACGTATATATTGATGATTTTATATAAATAGGCCTAAACGCGAGCAATATTTTTTCTGATTAATTGGACGCAAGTTATCTACATCTACATAATACCCTGCGAGCCACCTCTAGGGTGTTTGGCAGGGGGTGACAAATCACCAACATGCAGCATGCAAGAGGACCACCACATGCACACCGCACGGTCATAGAAATATTACGCATACTAGCAAAATATACATGCTTATTCATAAACAAAACTTGCTAATGGTTAGTAATTGCTAAAACAAATACATGCAAGGTTAGAACTATGAAAAAAACATGCATTGAGTAATCCTAGCGAGGGACGCCATTAATCCTATCAATTGAGACAACGTTACTAGCATTAATAGTACGAGGGAAGAATGACATTTTAAATCTCTCTGTTTTGCAGTGTATTTCTTTTATTTTATTCTCATGATCGCGTCTATTATAGTGCGATGGTAAACGAAGGATGTGATTCACGTCGTCTGAGAAAACATCTTCGTATTTCCTAAGTAATTTAAGCCTATACTTCGATCTACGCTCCTGTAAAGATTCCCATCCTTACTCGTGTAACATACTGGAAACGCTGCATTTTTTGTCATAACAACCCATCACAAATCTTGCCGCCCTGCGCTGTACTCGATTGATTTCAGCTATTAGTCCTACTTCGTAAGGGACCCATACGCTAGCAGCATATTCTAAGTGAGGCCTCACTAGAGTCAGCTAGCTTATTTGCTTGATACGAATAAATAATTCACGGTAAGTGTGAAAATTAATGGGTAGATCCTTTATAAAAAAAATATGTTTAACACTTCATCCTCCTCAGGGGATCTTCCGAATGAGCATTCGGAAGATCCCCTGAGGATGATCAGCAAGTCGCGGATCGAAACGTCGGGAGACATGGACGACATCAACCGGTGGAAAACCCAAGAAACTTTTCTGCAACTGATACGCCGGGAAAACCTAATGGTTTTATAATTATTACTATTATTATTATTTTTTTTCTCCTTTTTCTTGACCTTATTTTAATATATAAAATGATGTTTCCTGGAGTTTAGGTCAATAAATTAAAAGTTAGCAGCCAACGTTTCGTTTTATTTTAAAAACATCTTCAGGGCTATGTTAGAAAAAAAAATTGTGAAACAATATAAAATGCAGAGAATTAGGCAGTATACAATATATATACATAAAAAAAGGAGCAATCGGGTTTTTTATAAACAATATAATTTATAGAAATATATATATATAAACATATATATATGAACAGAATGGATTATACAAAAACTTTTTACATACCTCTAAACTTTGAATACCTACATTTATTGATATTTGGTTTCTACGGTATTGCCACAACCTAGGTTACCATTAATTTTGATGTATTAAATAAAAATAAATTTTGCTGAGGTTATCGATGTCTGTTTTTTTATTACAACAATTTTTTGTTTTTGAAATATAAACCATTTCTTTAAAAAGTCTTTTTTTCAATATAATTTCATGATCCAAAATTTCGGCGTTCTCAAAATCAAAAATATGGCCATTGTTTATGCTATGGCTAGCAAGAGCACATAGAGTTATACCACCTTTTATTGTTGATTTGTGTTGTGAAATTCTATTTTTTTAATATTGCGATGTTTGTCCTATATAACAAGTGTCACAATCAAGGCAAGAAATTTTATATATTATATTACTGTTTAGATTTTTAGGGGTTTCAGATTTTATTTTTGGTTATAGGAGCTTGTTTAGAGTGTTATGATTCTTGTGTGCAATTTTATATTTTATAATTATTACTGAATTTTTCAATGTGCCATATGAACCCAAATGTTTGATAAATTTCATCAGAATTCCATAGTTCTAACTCATCACTGGTCAACAATCCTAGGATTGGTTTGACGCAGCTCTCCACTCAGTTCTCCTATCAGCTAATCTTTTCCCACCTACGTAATTCTTCTCCTTCACATCTCCCTTTACTTGTTCCATATATTTTGTCCGAGGTCTTCCTTTTCCATTCTTGCCTTCCACTTGCCCTTAGACGATTGTCTTCATCAGGCCATCATGTCTCAAGATGTGGCCTATAAGGTTGTTCCGTCTTCTTATTAAGGTTTTCATGAGGCTTCTCTTCTCTTCTACCCTTCTTAGCACTTCCTCGTTACTAACTCGGTCAATCCATTTGATTTTCATCATTCTTCTGTAGCACCACATTTCAAAGGCCTCTATCCTTGCTTTCTCCGCTGCGGTCATTGTCCATGCCTCACTTCCGTATAGGAGCATACTCCAGATGTAGGTTCTTATGAATTGTTTCTTTACTTCCATATTTAACTTTCCCGCTGTAAGCAGGTCTCTCTTTTGGTGGAATGCTCTCTTCGCCTGGGCTATTCTGCTGATTATTTCTTTCTTGCTTCTCCCGTCACTAGTTATCTTGCTTCCCAAATAACAGAATTCATCCACCTCTATCAGTTTTTGCCTCCCTATTTTAATGTTGGTCTTGACTTCTTCTCTTCTGCAACATACTAAGATCTTGGTTTTCTTCGTGCTTATTTTCAGTTGATATCTACTCATTACCCTACCCATATTAGCCAAAATATTTTTCAAATCCTTCTCTGTTTCTGCTATAACGGCTATGTCATCGGCAAATCTTAGCATGCTAATTTTTTCTCCATGGATATTCACTCCCAATGCCTTTTCTTTGATTTCATTAATGGCTTTCTCAATGTAAACGTTAAAAATTACGGGTGACAATGTAAGGCCTTGTCGCACTCCTTTCTTAATTCTTGCTTCTTCACAGCTGGGCCCTGATTTTATCACGGCTACTTGGTTTTTGTATAAACTGTGGATGATTCTTCTGTCATTATAAAGAACCCCAATTTCCTTTAGGATTCCAAGCATTGTGCTCCAATCCACGTTGTCAAATGCTTTTTCTAAGTCCACAAACGCAACGAATGTTGGCTTGTTCTTTTCCATTCTCTTCTCTATGAGCAGTCTTAGGGCCAATATTGCTTCCCTTGTGCCTTTGTTTTTTCTGAATCCAAATTGGTCCTCATCCAAGTCTCTTCTGCTTTTCGTTCTATTCTTCTATAGATGATCCTTGTCAGTATCTTTGACGCATGTGTAGTAAGGCTTATGGTCCTAAAATCTTCGCACTTCTCCGCTCTTTTCTTCTTAGGAATAGGGATTATAATGTTCCTCTCGAAATCCTTTGGTATCTCACCTGTCGTATAAATTTCACTAATGATTTTGTATAGCTGGTTCAACGTCTTCTCTCCAGAATTTTTAATTAGCTCTGCAGGAATGTCATCAATGCCAGACGCTTTATTTATCCTGAGGTCTCTTACAGCCGCATCAAATTCCGATCTTAAAATTGGGGCTCCCATGTCATCGGTATCCACTTCCCTCTCGTTTTCGATAGCATTCGTTCTGAGGCGACTTCCTTTGTACAAATCTTCCAGATATTCCTTCCATCTCTTCCCTTTTTCTTCGTTTTCAATCAATAGTTCTCCGTTTTTGTCCCTTAGGCCCATTGACATCTTACGCCTCTTTCCTTAAAGTGGTTCCTCACAATCCTATAAGCGGCCTCTACTTTTCCATGTTTAAGATTGTTTTGCACGTCTTCGCAAATGCTTTTCATCCACGTTTCTCTAGTCTTCCGCGCTTTACGACATATTTCGTTCCTTATTCTCTTGTAACGATTCTGTCCTTCCTCACTTTTCGCAGCCTTGTATTTTCTTCTTTCTTCAATGAGATTTAATACTTCCTGCGTGATCAATGGTTTTTTCATAACGACTCTTCTTTAAAAAAAAAAAAAAAAAAAAAAAAAAAACCATGGATCACGCAGGAAGTTTTAGATCTCATTGAAGAAAGAAGAAAATACAAGGTTAACTAAACTAACAAGTTCTAACTAAACTTTTTTTTCCGTGTAGTGATCCAGCGAACTTGTCGTTTCCCATAAGCGTGCATGTTCAATGATTCGAAATTTTGCCGCACCTCGAGGCACACCAAGTATATGCAAGATTTGAATGATAAATGTCGTCAATATTATGGATAATTTTCGATGGCTCAACGCGTCTGCGACGCATCTAAAACGCAATCAATCTGCCGCGAACGTCATCGAAAGAAAAATTGTTGGAGCACCTTGGTTCATGTCAAACAAAAATATCAGGAAACATCTGTAAACAACTCCTCTCCTGACAATCTTAAAATCACACCTTCCCCGGTTCTAAAAATCCGTCGCTGCTACGCAAAACGAACTACTGAAAACTCTTTGGGATTATAAACCATCAGCACACGCGAAATACAAAGTCTCCAAAACTGCCCTTATCCCTTCCCCCACTTAATCAAGCCGAAGAATCTATGCCATGATCACCCCGAGAATGTATAACGCCTGAAACTACAAGTAGCCAAGACACTCTCAGTAGATAACCAAAACAGCTGGGAACTTGGGATCCAATAAAAGCGGCGAAATTTCAGGGTAGCGTAGCGTGGATAATTTTCGGGATCGGTTGGAATTATTTGAGGCTATTCGTCCATCCGTTCTTCGCTAACGTGTTGAAAATAATGTCTCCAGGCTTCTGGGTTTCACCGCGTGGATTTTCTTTGCGACGACAGTTTCTCCGGTATTCCAACCGGCGTCTTCAGGTCGATGATGTTGAAAATAGACTACATATGGAGGTGACATCGGAGAAAACATTCGAAATTTTCGAAGCCGTGGAAAATAACTACAGAAGAAAGTTTTTATGGTCCAAAGAATTGAACCGATGTAGGTTTTGAATAGGTTTACGTCTTTTTCACGGTGCAACTACACACGACGCGAGCAAATTTATAAAATTTTTGGGGGTGTTTAGAATTTGGGGGAGGGTATATAAGGAGCATTGAACAGCTTCCCCATGGACAAAGAACCTCCGTGTTCAGTTTAAAGTTGAGCAAACACGAGAGCAGAGAGGGAGGGTAACGAACGACAACACATACAACACATTTTGGTATTGACTAGTTTTTTTGTGATAAGAATAAGATTTTGTACTCTTCCCACTCCTGCACCCTGATTATGTAACTATGAGAAGGGTGAGAGCGATGTCGTTAACATGGGCAACGCGATTCCCACGACGGAAGGTGATAGCAGCGATTATGAAACCGTGATCGCTCTCTTTATCACGCTGCGAGCGTCATCGGCCTATCACGTTCGAAACCCATGGGGACAAGCATATGCTGACATAAAAACGAACACTAAATGCATATATTAGCAAACAATTATTGTTTATTTAATTTAAAAATGCCCTATAATCGATTAAAAATCAATATAATCCTTAATTATTTCAACTGGAGTGCTCTGTTGACTTTGTAGTTGTCCACGTTGTTCAATTGTTATACGCGCATGGTGGTGAATTCGATTAAGCAGCTTTATTTTCACACAGCAAATTGGAAAGTACTGCTAATTGAAGTACATCCGTGATTCAAACGTCAATTACTTTATATCGAAGTTAAATTATCAACATTTGCCAAGTACTTTCTCCAACATATCAACATCGTTAAACTCCTTTTCGATTTTTAATCATCATAAACCAACTATTAACTACTTACATTCAAATCACTAGCGCGATTACACTTCCATTATCATTTCAACATTAATTAGTTTCAATGCAAGGTCACGACTTTTCGACCTTTCTCTACGATAAAGCAACTAATTTGCAGCATTTCCCGGCGAGCATTAGCATAATAGATTACGTCATCACACATCGAAAAGTAATACTACACTTTCCCCATAACTTTATCATAATACGAGTACTTAATTATAATATTATCTATTTGCGAAGCGAAGTACTTAGCTTTGAACTGCCTCCATTTTATGTTTTAGTTGTTTATTATTGTTATTTCAAACTCTCCGCAGACGACGCATTCTCGGACAGGGATGTGTCGAAGGATTTCATTGGCTCTTCATATTTCTCAATGATACCAACCTCACGCGCTCGTACCTGTATGATACGCGCGATGACGGTGGCTTACATGATCGCGCGATACAGCGGAACGTGATAGGAGAACGAGATGGTCAATTATCGCCGTCATCGCTATCACATTTACATTATCGAGGTGCTGGCCAAATTCCAAAGATACCCCTCCTCGTCCAAAAACTGTGTGAACTTCCTTGCATCCTGTGTAGCAGTATGGTATTTGGAGGAGGCGACCGAGAGCTTAGGTCATTTGCGCCATGAGGGAATGGTATGGAAAGAAGGGTGGAGAGAAACCCGGCGTCGGCATTAGCCTGCTCTTAACGAAAGGCGCCAAGGGGACCGCGGCTTAACGTCCCAACCGACGGACGGAGTGTTGTGCTTGAAATGCCATCCACACAACATGCAAGCAGGGATCGGGTAGTCTCCGAAAATTCTCTGCCACCGCCGGGATTTGAACCTGAGTCCACATGGTCGGAAGCCAACACTCTAGCCACCACACCAACTCGATCCCCTCCTGTGCAGCTCAACATTTCGAAATCACACAATTTGTCGAAACCTAGCTTATTTAACTATGAAATTCCGTGGGACAGAAAGACGTTTTTTTGTCAATATGTTACCTGATACACGGTTCCACAAAATATCGCCTTTATGATCGTTAACGATTATGTGAGAGTCAGGGTATAATAGAGTCATTCGAGGGAAAACAATATGGCCAATGGCTTCCCCTACCAACCGTCGGAGAAATGCCACTACTACATAACTCTATTTTTTGAACCATAAAAGTTCCTGAGTTTGCGCATTTACGTTAAGCCAGCATTAGCCTTTATGATTAAAAACTTTTGGGATGTGTCGCCGCGTCAATTCTTGGGTGGCCCCAACGTTTCCCGACCGATGCTGATCGCTATTTCAAGGGATTCTGATGAGGTGGTAAAAGAGAAGAGCACGCGAGAGCGATTCGACTGGGGCAATCAACTAAGTCCGCGGCAGCCGAACACGCAGCGCTTGGCCACACCATCGACCTCAAGGAAGCCAAAATACTTGCCAAAGTTAAAGGTTTGAAACAGAGACTCGTCAGAGAAGCCATAGAAATATGTAAAGAGGAGAAGAACAATTTCAACAGGGATACCGGCATTAAAATTAGCCGTACTTGGCAACCCGTAATCAGAAAAAAAAACAATCAACAACCCACTCCTCCAACCTCCCGCTCCCCTCCCTCACCACCTGACACCTATATAAAAGATTTTTAATTCCCAACTCTTCAGAATCCCTTGAGAAAGCGACCAGCATCGGTCGGGAAACGTTGGGGACACCCAAGAATTGACGCGGCGACATACCCCAAAAGTTTTTATTCATACTGACGCGCACCCGCGAAAGTTTTAACGAAGAATTACAGCATTAGCCTGTTCACCACTGTGCATTCCTTGGTCCGCCATATTTATCAATCACTTTTATTTGCGTTGGCAAGGGAGCGGGTTCAAATATATTATCAATTTCACTGCAGTTCCAGGCTGTCGAAGCATTCAGAGGGAACGTTTCAGTTTCCACTGTCATATTTATCATTAGAGCCTGCGTTCTTCTCCTTCGCTCGAGATAAAAGAACGATAATAAATCCCCCTCTTCACCTGCCAACGGCACTGCTCCCCAGGAACCCCCAACCAACACTCGCGCGACGGACACCGATGCCACGCGGATAATAATCGAACGAGAAACTGATCCAGACCAATGCCCACTCATATGCCGAAAAAAAGGTGTCGACTGCTTTAATTTTAGGCTTTTGACTACTCCTTTCGATAAAGTATATTGAATGTTGAACTATTTCAGGTACAGAAGGTTTCATTGAAATTCACACAAGCACATTAATCAATACTAATATTAATATCGGGCATCAAAAACAGGACGAGGTGAATGAATTCTGCAATAGGGTAGTTTCCTTCATCAAAGAAAACGAAAGGCATTGATTGCGATTCGTTACCCACCATTAGGGTATTCATAATATACAAATTATTTGGTTTCACAAATCCCAGTTCAGACGAATGGCAATGGTCAATTTTAACTGCGTTTGAAAAAGGCCAGATTGGCGCCCATGCGATACCACTCCACGTGACGTCACAGGGACCTAGTTTCTATACGAGTAGATTGGAGTTTTACGTCGTCTGAGATTACCAATGCATGCATGAGGCACAGAGCTCAGAGAAACATGTCTTAGTAATCACCTATTAAAACTGCCTAAGGTCGGAAAGTTTCCTTCTTTTGATAAAGTATTAATAATCCTTATTTAAACCAAGCGCTACCTGCTAGCAGGGTACTCTGCTACCTGGTAGCAGCCTGCGTCGTATCAGGGCTCAAAGCGTCGCCCCAAGGTCACCTCACACGGCGAAGCGGGAACCAGAACGACGTCACACGGGCTTTTCCCAGCATTCGTACTTAGCCGTCGCGTTTTCGCGTGCTTGAAATTTTTCACTTTTTGTGTAAACGCGAAAAATAGATATCGTCATTCGAAAATCTAAGAGCGTGAAATGCGTACTCCAGGAGTAATAATATTTCGATTTAGTCAATAAAAAAATAGGAAACCAACGTATTTGAGGATCAAAATCACGGCTTACGAGGCATCCAACGGACGGCACTCAAAGAGGGGATCGGGCAACTGCTGAGAAACCTCTGCCACGGCCAAAAATTGGAGTGAGGAGCCACCACCACAAGAATCCGATCCCCCAATCAAAGTTCCACCAATAAAATTATATGGTGCAACTTCGATCCGAAGATTGGAGGCGTCGATTGCAACCGATTCCGAAAACTAACCGTTATTACACAACATTCATGTTTGAAGTTGAGGAGTATGTACTACACTAACCTAGTAGTAAATAATTGGCCGTTAGTTGGAACAAAAAGTTGAGTCCGAATGTACTCTTAAAGCGAATGCGTTTCAAGAAAGACATGTTCCGACGTAATTTGAAACTCGTTCACGCGTGTATTTCTCGAATCAGAGTCACATTTGCGTTGAAATCCGTTATAAGTAATTGATGATTTGAATGGGTACTTAATGTGTTGGCATGCATTCCCAAGGAATACATTTTAGATTCGCGTTAACCTCCCCCTCCCAACTTTCCCTCCTTTGATGCATATCTCCATGGAAATTAGCGCCTTAACTCAGATCGCGGTTAACGATACGAGATAAAATATTTAATGGTAACAATTTACATGAGGTTTCACTCCAATGCAAGAGGGCGATAGTGATTCTTTCTCGACAAACCAGTTCTCGCAAGCAACGCGGAAATATGAACTCGCAAGCGGGCGAATAAATAATATTTATGCTTCCAATGCAAGTGTGGCCCTGTATTTACGACACTCGTTTGAACATCCGCGACGGGCCAAGGCGGGGTCGTGTTAGGGTGGTGTAGGAGGCAGGGGGAAGAGAGGGGGCACAGAAAAGAAATTAGCCATAAATTATCCGCTCGGAGCCCGAGATTCCAGAACGCATACTTCAATGGCGACGTTCGTAAAGAAAATTACCACCTGGTGAAATTACCGTGAAGGGTTTGGCCGATCAATGGGGAAAATTGGAACGCGCAGTGTTGAAACAATGCTAAAGTTATTGAGCTCCTGAAACACTATAATTTCATCTACGTATCATACCATGTTTATAACTTCTGTTCACACTTTGATCTGCTTCATTCCATGCTCTTCCGTCGCCTCCTCCATTCGTACATTTTGAAGAACGCTGTTACATCCTTGCCGGATCTTAGGTCAATTTTTCCCTCAATATTATTTTCTCCTTGCGTGCGTATATTGGCCATCTGCGCCCTCTACAGATTCTAAATGATCCATCCACCATTGTAGTCTAGTCAAAGTATCTCCATCGCATTGAACATCTTATTCCACTCGCTATTATCGAATGCCTTTCCCTAGTCCATAAAGGCTACATATACAAAAGCTTGCTTGCGGGGATCATTTTCTCAACCAATGGAATTGTCCCCATTGTCCCTCTGTTATTCTACAATTCAAATTGGTTTTCATCTACATCTACATAATACCCCGCAAGCCGGCTAAAAGGCGTGTGGCAGGGGGTGTTCGAAGAACGAATTCCCATATCTATCCGTTCTGCAAAACACCTCTCTTAATTTATCGCTTCTATCGGAACTGGAAATATAGTGTGGCTCTAATATTATGCTCTCCGTGTCGCTCTTAAAGATATCTATGCTCAATTGTTCAAGCAATCCAAGCCTAGCGTGTGGCCTCCGAGTCTCCAACGGCTCCCAGCCTAATTCGAAGCGAACACTCACACGAATAAAATTAAAAATCCTAATTGCAAATCAATTCAATGAACAGCCATCAAGTAATGAAAAGCCAACATGTAAGATATTACCAAAGTCTCGGGATGCTGGTGATGGAGAACGGGTGGATAGCGAGGCGCTTCGGTATCACAGACCGCGCTTCGACTCCCACTGACGGCTATATTGTGACCGCGCCGTCAAAGAATGGCTCAAGAATAAGCAACAGTCGATGCTGACCAACGAAACACTGGTGAAGCACCGCGACTGACCAACGCCACCTAAAGTAAAAGGCCTGAGGACTTCGCTGTGACGTCATCACGCGGAGGCCGAAATCGCCTCCGGAGGCATCGCGATATAAACGAGGGAGAAAAACGCACTTCAGAGGCAAATCGTCTACGATGTTGGATAATGAACATTGGGTTCGAGGAAACTGTCATTCAGAAAGAACGATTGCAGTACTTTACGCTAAAAATTGTAATACAATTACATCGAAGATCAAATGCCCATTCACTTCCATATTATATACTAACTATTATATTCCATATTATATTGATTCTGACGTGAGTTCATTCTAGCGGGAGGTGCGTCACACATTAAATCATTTCTTGAGTTAAAGTGATACGTATATCGACGTACAGAGTACCAAAAGCTAGCCAGATATTAAGGACATACTACCACCAAATTTTGATGCGCAAGATGTTATTCTATAGGCTTTCTATTCTATCATTGGTATTCGACATTTTACTTATTCCATTCTATCTATCATAGAATGAGTAAAACGCCAAAAATTTCAATGGCAAAATTAGCATTGAATGCAGAACTTGTATGAAATAAAAGTTTTAACTTGAATTAGAAATGAAGATTGAAACTTCATCATATGTTACAAGAAATTGCATACGTGGCAGAATCCTAGTTCCAGGTTCCTATCTCAGTGACGCGACTGGAGGATGAAGTAGAATGCTGCAGCAGACCAATGGAAACGGATGGTGATACCTGTAACTTGTCTTAGATGTGATTAACAGGATAGGTTTACCCCTTTCAATCTCATTATAATTTACATCCAATGCAATAAAACATATTTTTAATGCTTAAAAATGGTTAAATAAGAATTTTTTTTCACTTTATTAGAGTTACAATTTTCCTGCTAAATCCAGGTTTACTACAAGCATCACTTAATTTACGGCTGTAGTTCTTCAAAAATATGTTACATGCAACATATACAATTTTTTTAATTCCACTTGACATGTGATGGCCATCAGGACAGACTTCATCACTAAAAAAGTCACTCATTATCAATGCATTCATAGTTACGCTAAATAGAACAGTTCTTTGATTTGCTTCCCTAAGGAACTTCTCTTCCAAAGGGCCACTAACTATTTTACTAAACACAACAAAACAAAACAGCATTTAACGAGACTTCATGAGGAAGAAAAAGACCTCCACGGCTCAGACACTTAATAAAATCATCATTGTTATTATCCTCCAACATGCAGTCTTTTGAAAAAAAATCCTTACATGAGGAGCAGTTGACCTTCTTAAGGTAGGACCGTACACAATAACCCGCAATGTATGATAGCACCGGTACATGAGAGCTAACACCATTAATGTCATGCGGTTCAACAAAAATCTTGAAATGGATGAACGACCCTGACTCAGAGCCATCCATATCTATGATATCATCATCATCATCACCATCATCAACCGAATCAATCAAAATACTCTCACAAGCCTGTGACTTTAATCGTAACGGCAGGCACGTTTGTAGCCTTAATTTGGTTTCAGACTCATAGAGTTGTCGAATGGATACATGATAGTTGGAGCCTGACAGCCGCCTGTAGAAACCAAAGCGAGCCTCTAGAGCATCTGTCTGGAATTTTCTTGGCAATATATACTCCATACCCAACTCATTAATGCAATATGAGGCCAACTCAATTAGAGCATGGGTGGTATGCATGAAGGCAGTCCTTGTATCACGTGATAGATTACCACAACCACTCTCACTCCACCTATCAACCCACTCAAAAACACTCTCTAACAATTTCATTCCTTCACACCCCAAAGTTAATGGCTTTTGCAAAGCATCTCTTAGCCTTAAACCTTTGTAAGGTGTCTTGACATTGACTACCTTCCACCAGTTGGTAATAATCTTAATAAAGGCCGCAGTTCCTAAGGAATTCTCCAGTTGCTTGCTTCTCCCCAAAAAGGAAAGCGCGTTCACCACATTCTCGTTAAAAACTTGGAGAGCAAGTTTCACATTTTGTCGCTCTAAATTTGATGGATAGAGTGCTTTAATGGTTAATGAATGCCCATACCTCACAATGTCACCACACTCAAGGAAATATAATTCACGAACAGTACTGAAAGAAGCTATTTCCTTTGGTTTGCAAGCATCATCGAAATTGGGGTAAAAAAATTGGTGTCCATTGCCTTGGTTAAGCCAATTATTTCTTATGCACTTCAGAATGTGCACAGAGTCAAATAAAAAAAATAATGGCCTTGACTTATCATAGGGGTTGGGGTACACAATACTTAATTTGTTGGGGAAAGAAAATTTTGACACAGCCCTCCTATTGATAGAGTTGTTGTCTGAAACCAGGCTCACAATTCTATATCCAATACCTTCTAATGCCACAATGATGTTTTTAGTGACGGCGAATAATTCATCAGCAGAGAATTTACTCACAGGAAGTATGTACACTACCTCTTTGAAAGAGGACATTAGACTAGACACCATGAATACATAAGCCGTTTTGGCAACACAAGGGGAGTTTTGACTTATGCCTACAATGCTACCACCCTTGTAGTCAACATAAGATTTTACATGAATTTCATCCATCATGAGCACCACATGTCTTTCATTGGTCTTGAGAGTAGAGAAAACAGTTTTGGCATATGCCAAATTGTGGGTCAAATCTCGCTGAGGGCTTAAATTATAACTGGCACACACTTGGCGGATGGTGGTGGGATGTGGGAGTTGAAACATACCGGAACTTCTGACAAACTTATAAGCATGGGGAGATATTTTAAAGAAAATACTGCAAAAAACAAATGTTTCACTCCGATAACGATAAGAATGTTTACTACTCATCATAAGCTTAATCTGCTCAGTTAAGAAATTGACTGTGTCAACAAAATCATCAGAGGCGTGCAAAGAGTCCAAGAGCTGCAAAATTACCCCCAAATTATCCACCATACAAGAATTGGGGACAGGTTTGTCACTTATTAACGTTGTTAGCCCTGCTAATACCTCATTTACAGTATTGGTGTCTTTCACATACATTGGGAAGATGAAATTACCAATCTTTTTCAGTTCAGCGTGGTCCATGAACACGTTTAACATTAAATCCCGATCAATAATGACACATGCTTTCATTACTGGAAACGGATCTGCGATAATATGGCAAAGAAGCAATTTGTCTTTTTTTAAAATAAAGGAAAAGTCCCCAAAAGACACGAACTTTTGGAGCTTCTCAAAACATTCACCCAATGTTTTGAAGCTCCTTGCCTCCTCGTACAGCCTTCTTTCTTCTATACTATCTCTAATGCACTTCTCCAGTTGCTCCACTTCCTTCGTTTATCTTCTCTTCAGGCTCCAAGCGAGCGTTCACTGAAGTACATGATGGACGTTCGGGAAATACTGATGGTACCGCCCCTTCTCTCAGCCTCGGCGCTGGAAGCTTTACCGTGATCAACTTCCCTGTGCTCTCATCAAACATAGATGTCTCCCACAAAACATCCTCAGACATGAAATGTTTGATGCACACCTATAAATATCAAAAATTGTATCGTTAATAGAGAGAGATGGTTATCTTCCAACTAATTACGATGTACGAATTGTGAATTTCGAAAAAAAAGTCTCATCTAGGAAATTGTTTTAGTAGAATTCTCTCCTCTTCTGCCATCATAAGAGCTTTGGCCTACTTGCGGCGAGATACAAACACATAAATTAAATCACGACGCAGCAAAATAGATGGACATTTCATTCATTAACAGGGAACTTAAATCAGGCAGTGCTCATTTTTTGCGAGATAATTGAAAACAAACGCGAGATAAACCCTTTTCGATATCCAAGACCCATGTGTAATTTAATAACTTTCACCACCTCACTCAATGCACACCTACTCAACGCACATAACACTACAAAAGGACACTTGAAGTTGGCGGTAAATTATTAAATAACAAACGTATGTCAAAAATTCAAGCACAATAACATATACGTTCAGCATAAGCACGAATTAAAATATTTCCTAAAACAGAAGAATGTATCAAACCCATTTTTGAACTTTTTCCAGGGAATTTTAATTACTGTTAGGTGAAGTTATTAAGTTTAACTATTACATACTATAGTAGAAAGCAATAGTACTTACTCTGGAATAGGTAGTAGGAGTAAAGTTAGTCCTATGAATGCTTCTTGTCCACTTCATCTTCAGCAGCTCATCATCTGGGAATCGAAACACCGAAACTTTTTCACCGCCCACATAATTTCCTCGGCAATGAGGCACACAACACTTATTAACCATTTTCTAGATTAACTTCCGGTGAATTTTAAAGAAATTTCCGGAAAACACGGCAATTAACAGCTTCGATTAACTTAAATCAACGTACAACTATATCACTTTCGCCCTTGAACTCGCGTTAATTCAAGCATAAATATAACACAGAGTCCCCTTGACTACAAGTAAACATTGGCCTCCGCTAAGTGACGTCACACAACAGAAGTCCTCAGGCCTTTTACTTTAGGTGGCGTTGGACTGACTGACGAGAGACGACTCCCACAGCGTGCCATTATATGGGACAGTTGAAAGTGGGATGTTTTCGATGGAGAAGAAGGGGAAGGTTTCGCCGTTCTCGTAAAAGAAAGGTACAAACCCCGAAGCACAATTTTCCATTGGTCGCTGTTATCACACTTCACACAACAACACATTTACACATACTTTGGGGAATGGAATTCTTCCATTTCCGAACGTGGACCACGGTCGTCGTCCTCCGCTGGGATTGCTTCATACGCTGCCAGTGTTTGGGACCCTCATGAAAAAGGCTTAATAACAGAGTTAGAACGCGTGCAAAGAAGAGCTGCCAGGTACGTGAAGGGTCGTTACGATAGTCTTGTTAGTGTAACTGACCTCTTAGATAAACTCGGATGGGAATCTCTGTCGGGCCGTAGATTGAAAAATAGACTAAACACCTTCTAGATAAATTCAAGAGCAGTGTCTTTCCTAACGAAGTTAGCCATACCTAACGGACGGCAACATACTACGGAAGATCTGAACATATAAATAAAAAAAGCGAGATAGGTTGTAGAACAGACAGATTAAGAATGACTTTTTGCCACGATCATTAAGAGATTATAACGGCAGCGATAAAACTCATAAATAGATTAGATGACTTGTAGTGTAGCCTACTAACCTATGTAAAACTTAATGCATGTTTCTTAATTTTATTATTATTTCTAACAGCATATGGTGGTATACTTTGTTAGTATGCGTGACGTATTTTGTACTGTGTGGATTGCATGTTCTAATTTCATGCTGCATGGTGGTGATTAATCACCCCTGCCAAACACCCTAGAGGTGGCTCGCAGGGTATTATCTAGATGTAGAGGCTTCCATTGGAAGGAATGCAGGACCTTCTTCTGCCTCCTGTTTCCATCGATCACCGATCTCTCGTTCGCGAATCAGTATTTTCCCGTTTTAGTCTCTAATGCTTCTGCATCTATGGTTTCCTACCTTAGAAGTGCCTCTTGGTTAGACTGTGTACCGCTTCTTACCTCCACTTAATCAAGTTTTCGTTAATGTTCTCGCGGCACTTTTTGATCCATTTCTCTTCGAATTTTTTCGATTCTTGGATGACTTGATTCCTCAATCCCTTAAGAGTCTTTCTACAGTTTTAGTACTTGCGATCTTGCATTTCCTCCTTCCCTTTTGGATAGCTCTCGTGAGATCAGTAATTCACGGTGTCTAGATTTCGACGGTCCTACTCGCTACGCGTTCCTCTGCCAACTCTTAAGATTCTCGAGCCTTCATCTCATCTCTCTTCCTCACGTTGGCTTGCTTCCCTTGCTTTTTGCAGCTTCTCGTCAATGAACGCTACGGACCTTTCTTCTTCTGCTTGCCTCCTATCCCATTGGTTGAAGGCTCCATCCACATCCTCACTTCGTCCCTCTCACCTTCTTGAATCTCTGACGACTATCCATCACTATAAGGTAATGTTCTCTGCTCCCGGGTAAGATTTTCAGTGCTTATACTTACAGGTTCTCAATTAAGCAGAATGAAGTCAATCTTCCTCGACGACACTGCGCGCGGAGTGACTGCCACCACCTACTGCTTCCCATTGCATTCTCCTCTCTCGTTGCGTTTCCTTGGCCCCAACTCCCACCGTTCATTTTTAGCTTTCACCGTTCACCGTTCGCTGAAGTTCATTGACAACATGAAAATTGGAAGATATGGAGACTTCAAGGAGGTGGCAGGAGGGAATGGAGACAGCATTGGCGCGGGGGACCTGCCGACGGGCAGAACACCACAAGATGATGATGACATGCTTTATAACTCATTCGGGGCCGTCCGTTGCCCTTATTACCAATCTCTCCGTACCTTTTCCTCCTTACTTTATCGTTCGATCCATTTCACCTTCATCATCTTTTGACTGCCCCCCTGCTGTCAACGTCAAAGCCTCGCTTACGTAAAGAAATATTTTTTCAAACTTCTGATGTATTATTGCCTTACTTCAATACGCGTCTCCCCTGTTTCCAGAATGGACTCTTCGCCTGAGCAATTTCACTACTTCTTTCATGCTTAGTCCGTAATTGATTCTTCGGCTTCCTCGGTAGAAAAACTCTTACACCTTTTCAACCTTCCATTTTCCAAGTAGAGTTTTTATATTCGCATTCACTTTCCTATTCCCAGCCTCTTATCTTTTGCTAAAACATAATTTCTTAGTTTAAAATGATTTAATGATGTTTTTTTTCTTTGAGTGAGGCATTTTTGAAGAGACAAATATTCCTTTGGCGACTGCTGTATGAGCACACGGGAGGGAGTGTGTGTCGCTTCTGTTCCGCCCTCGGCGATATGGAAGCGGCGGCGACCGGAAGAGAAGATCCACTTCCCCGCCTTGAGGAGACATTCTTAATCGCCCCCCCCCTCCTTCCCTCTTGAAGGGGTGGGTATTGGAGGGGGAGGTCCTTCTCCCCCCCTCCCTAGGCGTGGGATACGCGCGCGCCGGAGGCTAAGCAACACCTCAACACCAGACGCGACGCCCCCTTGCCGGAGAAAGAAAGCTTGGACAAGCAAAGGAGCTCCTTCCCCCTTCCCGGCTTATCGCTCTCTAAGGGGGGAGGGGAAGGACACCCCCCCCTTCCCTCCTTCTTTAACCCCCTTCACTGCTTCCCTTTTTTGCCGTTGTTTGGGGAGTGGCGTCCCGATCGCGGCAGCCGCTTCTTCTTGGCTGACCTTCCTCAACATCGCCACCGGATTTCTTCTTCGTCGCTCGCACCCACACACACACGGCTTTCGACCTTGGTCCCGTGATGCGCGTTTTTAGAGGGGGGAAGCTCCCCTCCCCTCTCGAACCACCCCGATGGCGGAGTGAGGGGTGGAGGAAGTGGGAGTGGGGGTCGGAGGGACAGACAGGGAGGAGAGGGGGCGAGCGAGGTGGCTGAAGGCCTTTTTACATGGTGAATGATCATTCCAGCGAACAATCGAAATATATGTATCTATTCATTCGCGTTTTCCCTTGAAACGCCCGGTGAATGATTTCGACCAATTTTCGGCGCAGATACGCTGCGCACTGGCGCGAATATCGAGAGTGCATGTCGATTCTAACGATATATCCGACCACACAGTTATGACTCGAATCCTCCTTCCAACGTGGGTTCTCCACATCCCGTAGTTGTATCTTTTCCCACTATCTCTACTCTGAACGCCCGTTCCCACCCCCTCCTTCAAGGATGTCAAATCCTCCCCAACTCCCCCTTTCTCAAGGGTATAAAGGAGATTTTCAAATGTTTTGCAGTGTCTTGTACCCAGGGTTGGGCACGAATCACCTAATATTGATTCGAGTCACGAATCACGAATCATGGAAGAAATTAGATTCGACGCACGAATCACGATTCACGCCTGGAAATTTGATTCAAATCTCGAATCATGAATCATGTGATTTTTCCTTAAAATATGATTCGTGCGGTTCACGAATCACGAATCATATTTTAAGGAAAATCATTGTGCCATTTCAGATTGACAATAATACTAAGTAATGGTCACATTATGAACATTGGTCCCATAATTGGGTACCTATACCAATTTTTTCGCCTGTTAATTAAAACTTGTGCAGATGCAGTGTGAATCAACGGGATATCATAAATTACCAGAATTTCTGTGCATCAACATCCTGCAAGCCAAAATAAAGGTGTGTGGTAGGGGGTGAATTCTCACCAAACATGCACTACATATCATGCATGAAAAAGAGTTGGCAATAATGTACTAGTCTAAACCGCACTATTAAAAAAATAAATCTAGCAAAGTAAGAATGCAAAAATATGCCGTTAGTTGGGTTACCTGTACGTACTTAAACCAACATGGAGCTACCTATGATATACATTGATTCACTCGTATTGGACATATTAACCTCTATTAATATCCCTAATTGTAAGAGGAAAAAAGGAATTTAGAATCATAGGTTGGCGATCAATTCATCTATTTTTTTTTATTATTAAAAAAAATTACAAACGTTGCTATCAAGGCATTCAGCATACTGCCTCGGGATATGAAATTAAAAACTTCAAATAATTTTAAAAACAGGCCCGGAAATGGTTGTTTCCATTCTCTTCATAGAAACCATTAATTTAAAAAATAATGGACAGAAGATGACAACAATGCCCCCCGGATTGAACAGCTATATAAGCGCAGAAGGGAAGGCTTGCAGTTCATTTCTGCTCAGAGGACGATGGAAGAGTGTTACATTAAGTAACGAGTACATTACGAAAAACATTAGCCACGAATTTTCTCACTCGGCTGGAAACCCAAGAAAAAACAATATCATATAAATAAACTTATTAGAGACAGCAATATGGTTGATTGCCTTTCAGAAATATTAACTTCTCAAAGACCTTGTCCGACATTTTTGATCTTTCTGGTTTCAAAATAAAGTTACCCCATGAAAATAGTCTCTCCACTGGACCAGAAGAACATATTGGGGTATTGTATTTAATAAAAAGTTTAAGAATATTAGGATAGCCCTGAGTAAAACATTTGAAGGTTTTATCTGAATCAGCCATAAAAGAAGCAAACTCTAACTGACTTCGAGATGTCTTGCTTTTACTTGGTGAGGCTAAAACATAAAAATCTGAGTCCTCTTCACTATTACTGTGGATAGATGGTGTGCCATTATTCTTGACTTCTTCCAAACAATTTAGGCACAGGTTAGTAATTCGCTTACTATCAATATCACTCACATTATTTGGCAACCAAAGCATTTTGAACTGAGGGTGGAATGCTGCTGCCAGTATTGCTTCATTCACTTCTGGAGATAGATTATAATATTTGCCAAAACGAGTGTTCAGAGCGGTCAACAACTCAGGAATTAAATATAAGGTATAGAGCAGTGGCTTCTCCAGCTGATCCGCAAGTTTCTTGCGTATTGAAAATAATGTGGGTAGAAGTTGTCCATAGAAACAGCTGTTCCCACTTTGAAGCACATCAATGGCTTGTGCAATTGGTCGCAAGCAAGCAATGAATTCTTCCATATAGTCAAATTCTGTATCAGAGAATAATTGCTTCATGTCCAGTTTCCGTAACACATCATTCATTTTTGGCCTCAATTTTACAATTTGAGAAACTGCATCAAACAGTGAATTCCACCGAGTAGGGCAAGGGTATACCAATGGTATACCCTTGCCCTACTCGGGTAAATTGTAGTATGGTATACTATACCATACTACAATCAAGAATTTCAGTAATAATTTCTGAAGATTTAGGCCTACGTGATGCATTCCAGACATAACTACACTTTGCCATTACAGATTTGTGCAAGCGATTAACCGAAGATGGAGAGTTCTTGAGAATTTTTGTTAAATCTGTTGTTGCAATTAAGGATAATGTATGAGAAAAACACCGCAAATGTTTGGGTAAAAACCTGTCTTATTCTAGATCTTCACATGCCATATTTATTGAGCCAAAATTCAGATCAATGCAAAGCTCTTCAATGTCGCTATCATCTTCATGCATGGGCAAATCTGTAAACAATACGAAAACTGATTCAGCAAAGACATTGAATTTTTATGCATAAATTGTACTGTAAGAAATTCGTCAATAATAGTATCATATTATTGTCTTAAGTTATTACCATCGCTGTCTATATTTATTATTTCACTGCAGCCAAACTCTTTGAATGCCTTTACGAAGTTAGACCCATTATCCGTAATCATTGTGGCAACTTTCTCATTTTTTAACCCAAAACTGATGAAAATATTGTGTAGAGTGTCTGCTATATTCTTGTAATCATGTGTACCTTTAAATCGAACACATGATAAAACAGCACTTTCACGAGTCAATGTTTCATCATTTATCTGGAAACATATATCAGTTAGCATATTTGATCAATGAATAAATAACGCTAAGGCCACAAAAGGCTTTATATAATATTATTTTACAATTTACCCAATGAGCTGTGACACCAAGGAAGCTTCTATGTTTCGTGGACCAAATATCTGCAGTAGAAGTCATAAATTGAATTTCTGTAAATTTGCTTGCCAAATTTTGGTTTACATTTTCAAACATGAGGTTTAATTTTCGACCCATTGTTCTCCTTGACATGATCTGAACCGAAGGATCAATATCTATCAAAGGATAAAATACATCAGCACATAAAGTAAAAACAGAGTGTA